>NC_088229.1:71290998-71316232 GCF_036934945.1 Oncorhynchus masou masou
AACCTGTTGAGGGAATTGTGAATGTGACTGCACCTTTTACACCTGCTGGAAACTGTGAATGTGACTGCACCTTTTACACCTGCTGGAAACTGTGAATGTGACTGCACCTTTTACACCTGCTGGAAACTGTGAATGTGACTGCACCTTTTACACCTGCTGGAAACTGTGAATGTGACTGCACCTTTTACACCTGGTGGAAACTGTGAATGTGACTGCACCTTTTACACCTGCTGGAAACTGTGGATGTGACTGCACCTTTTACACCTGCTGGAAACTGTGAATGTGACTGCACCTTTTACACCTGCTGGAAACTGTGAATGTGACTGCACCTTTTACACCTGCTGGAAACTGTGAATGTGACTGCACCTTTTACACCTGCTGGAAACTGTGGATGTGACTGCACCTTTTACACCTGCTGGAAACTGTGAATGTGACTGCACCTTTTACACCAGCTGGAAACTGTGAATGTGACTGCACCTTTTACACCTGGTGGAAACTGTGAATGTGACTGCACCTTTTACACCTGCTGGAAACTGTGGATGTGACTGCACCTTTTACACCTGCTGGAAACTGTGAATGTGACTGCACCTTTTACACCTGCTGGAAACTGTGAATGTGACTGCACCTTTTACACCTGCTGGAAACTGTGAATGTGACTGCACCTTTTACACCTGCTGGAAACTGTGAATGTGACTGCACCTTTTACACCTGCTGGAAACTGTGGATGTGACTGCACCTTTTACACCTGCTGGAAACTGTGAATGTGACTGCACCTTTTACACCTGCTGGAAACTATGAATGTGACTGCACCTGTTATAACTTAATTTTATAATTCTGTTTTTATATTGAAGTTGAAATCCAACCCAGCGCCATGGGAACAAAGGTCTGGGCAAAGCCAGTATGTCACTATGACTGGCTGTGCCTTGCCAGCTGTAACCAGGGCAACCTGGAACTAAAGGTGGCGGCTGGTGACCTTGCCAAACCTGGAATTACAGACTGTTCCAGTCCCAGCCGTCTGGGGTGTATTAAGGAACTGATTAGCAGCAGTCTGGCCCAGTCTGTCGAGCCTCTGAATACACTGAAGCTCCAGTGTCAGACCAGAACTAAAATATGAAGGAAGGAGTGCCTGTACTGAGTCTGGTTCCTTACAATGTTTTTTCCTACTCACCCTACAAGATGAAGGAGTTTTCTCAAATCTGTGTTACTGTTTCCATTGGTCAGCTATTATGATGGAAAAGTGTTCAGCGTGGTCTTTTTGGTTGAGTTTCTTGCTTGGTAAATGTATGGTGTTGATTGGCTGAGTGTGGTACTGAGTGTTAAATGTATGGTGTTGATTGGCTGAGTGTGGTACTGAGTGGTAAATGTATGGTGTTGATTGGCTGAGTGTTGCACTGAGTGGTAAATGTATGGTGTTGATTGGCTGAGTGTGGTACTGAGTGGTAAATGTATGGTGTTGATTGGCTGAGTGTGGTACTGAGTGGTAAATGTATGGTGTTGATTGGCTGAGTGTGGTACTGAGTGGTAAATGTATGGTGTTGATTGGCTGAGTGTGGTACTGAGTGGTAAATGTATGGTGTTGATTGGCTGAGTGTGGTACTGAGTGGTAAATGTATGGTGTTGATTGGCTGAGTGTGGTACTGAGTGGTAAATGTATGGTGTTGATTGGCTGAGTGTGGTACTGAGTGGTAAATGTATGGTGTTGATTGGCTGAGTGTGGTACTGAGTGGTAAATGTATGGTGTTGATTGGCAGAGTGTGGTACTGTGTGGTAAATTTATGGTGTTGATTGGCTGAGTGTGGTACTGAGTGGTAAATGTATGGTGTTGATTGGCTGAGTGTGGTACTGAGTGGTAAATGTATGGTGTTGATTGGCTGAGTGTGGTACTGAGTGGTAAATGTATGGTGTTGATTGGCTGAGTGTGGTACTGAGTGGTAAATGTATGGTGTTGATTGGCTGAGTGTGGTACTGAGTGGTAAATGTATGGTGTTGATTGGCTGAGTGTGGTACTGAGTGGTAAATGTATGGTGTTGATTGGCTGAGTGTGTTGCCTTGTATTGCCTGATTTACTGAATCTTTTCCTGTGTTCTCTTTCTCCCTCTCTCTCTCTCTTTTTCCCTCTTTCCCTCTCACATTCCCCTCTCTTTCCCTCTGTCTCTCACTCTCTTTCCCCTTATCTCTTTCCCTCTCTCTATATTTGCATTTCCCTCTCGTTCTCTCCCTCCCCCGTCTGTGTTGCAGAGAGGAGCTGTGTTCGTTCCAGAGGGAGATCGAGGTGTTGTCAGAGCAGTACACTCAGAAGTGTCTGGAGAACGCCCACCTGGCCCAGGCCCTGGAGGCTGAGAGACAGGCCCTCAGACAGTGTCAGAGGGAGAACCAGGAGCTCAACGCACACAACCAGGTGCACACACACACACACACACACACACACACACACACACACACACACACACACCCAGGCACTAACAAACAACCAGGTAATAGTCCTCACACTTACCATGATATGTAATGTGTCTGTAGGAACTGAACAACCGTCTAGCTGCTGAGATCACTAAGATGCGCTCTATGGCCACTGAAGACGGGGGTGGAAACACCTGCAACATCACACATGGGAAGGAACTGTACGAACTAGAGGTAAGCTCCGCTCGAGGTGAACATAAGATTGGACGATTTGAAGTCTTCCTGTTTGTTGAAAGGGGACATTGCTTTTAAACACAGCCGAAGTTCAGCCCTTAAATCTTAGCGTTTTGATCTTTGCCAGGTGATGTTGAGGGTGAAGGAGTCGGAGGTCCAGTATCTGAAACAGGAAATCAACTCTCTGAGGGATGAACTCCAGGCCGCCCAAAGAGTAAGACCCAAGTTACCTAAAACAGCTTTTTATCATTTTTCATTGTATTTTATGCTATTTTCTCATTTTATGCCGAGGTTGTATTTCTCACCCTGCCACCTTAAACAATGTATCATTTGTCCCTCCAGGATAAGAAGTATGCGACAGACAAGTACAAGGACATCTACACAGAGCTGAGCATCGTGAAGGCCAAAGCAGAGCGAGACCTGGGGAGGCTCAGAGAACAGCTGCAGCTGGCCCACGTGGCACTGGGGGAACCGTCACTGGAGGGGGTGGAGAGGGCAGGAGGATACGGTAGGAATACAGAACACTTTCTAGCCTTCTGCTACTCCATTAGTGTGTTCCAAATGGAACCCTAGTCCCTACCTAGTGTTCCAAATGGAACCCTAGACCCTACCTAGTGTTCCAAATGGAACCCTAGTCCCTACCTAGTGTTCCAAATGGAACCCTAAACCCTACCTAGTGTTCCAAATGGAACCCTAGACCCTACCTAGTGTTTCAAAATGGAACCCTAGTCCCTACCCAGTGTTCCAAATGGAACCCTAGTCCCTACCCAGTGTTCCAAATGGAACCCTAGACCCTACCTAGTGTTCCAAATGGAACCTAAAACCCTTCCTAGTGTTCCAAATGGAACCCTAGACCCTACCTAGTGTTCCAAATGGAACCCTAGACCTTACCTAGTGGTCCAAATGGAACCCTAGTCCCTACTTGGTGTTCCAAATGGAACCCTAGTCCCTACCTCGTGTTCCAAATGGAACCCTAGTCCCTACTGGGTGTTCCAAATGGAACCCTAGTCCCTTCCCTGGGTGTTCCAAATGGAACCCTAGTCCACCCCAGTGTTCCAAATGGAACCCTAGTCCCTACCTGGTGTTCTAAATGGAACCCTAGACCCTACCTGGTGTTCCAAATGGAACCCTAGCCCCTACCCAGTGTTCAAAATGGAACCCTAGTCCCTACCTAGTGTTCCAAATGGAACCCTAGACCCTACCTAGTGTTCCAAATGGAACCCTAGTCCCTACCTAGTGTTCCAAATGGAACCCTAAACCCTACCTAGTGTTCCAAATGGAACCCTAGACCCTACCTAGTGTTTCAAAATGGAACCCTAGTCCCTACCCAGTGTTCCAAATGGAACCCTAGTCCCTGCCCAGTGTTCCAAATGGAACCCTAGACCCTACCTAGTGTTCCAAATGGAACCCTAAACCCTACCTAGTGTTCCAAATGGAACCCTAGACCCTACCTAGTGTTCCAAATGGAACCCTAGACCTTACCTAGTGGTCCAAATGGAACCCTAGTCCCTACCTCGTGTTCCAAATGGAACCCTAGTCCCTACCGGGTGTTCCAAATGGAACCCTAGTCCCTTCCCTGGGTGTTCCAAATGGAACCCTAGTCCCTACTTGGTGTTCCAAATGGAACCCTAGTCCCTACCTGGTGTTCTAAATGGAACCCTAGACCCTACCTGGTGTTCCAAATGGAACCCTAGTCCCTACTTGGTGTTCCAAATGGAACCCTAGTCCCTACCTGGTGTTCCAAATGGAACCCTAGTCCCTACCTGGTGTTCCAAGTGGAACCCTAGTCCCTACCTAGTGTTCCAAATGGAACCCTAGTCCCTACCTAGTGTTCCAAATGGAACCCTAGACCCTACCTGGTGTTCCAAATGGAACCCTAGTCCCTACCTGGTGTTCCAAATGGAACCCTAGTCCCTACCTGGTGTTCCAAATGGAACCTGTGAATGGAACCCTAGTCCCTACTTAGTGCACAACTTATGACCTGAGCCCTTTGTTTCAGTCTTAACAAGTTTGGTGGTTGTTTCACTCATAACCAGTGTGTGGCAATGCCTCCAACATTTGCATTTGGTCTGTCTATTTACATAAGATGTCTCATAGTCCAGACTGTCTCTGACCTGCAACCCACTGACCTCCTTACGACAACCAGCCAGACAAGTAGATTTATTACAGTAGTGTCTATAGTATACTGTACATAAGCTGAACATGCTACTTTTCTCCCCAGGACATGTCATTGAAGTAATTGTCTTATCTCTCCTCAGATATCATGAAGTCCAAAAGCAACCCTGACATTCTCAAGATGGCGGCTGCTGCCGCCAAACGCACCATGAGGTCAAAGGTATAACTTATTAACACCTGAGTAAGACATATTAATGTGTTTTTCCCAATCGAGAAGTCTCCCACAGCTGAAGGTTGTGTGTGTGAGAACAGTTCAGTTTGGAACCAAGTGCCATTGAGCTGTGACACACTACCACCTTCAGGTTAACTACTGTATTACACTGCAACTTTTGAGGTTTGAATTCCCAACATATAACACTTTTGTCATATTACTCTAAACAAATCCCTTTGTGCTATTTGATTGTGGGTTAAAATGCTTCTATAAGAGAGAAGTGTACCAACATGTGATGAGATGGGTCCCCCCCAAACTCCTTCTCAGTCTGTGTCCGGTGCCCAGGGCCAGCGAGGGCTGCCTGAGAACCTATAGGTCTACTTTTCTCCTTGTGGTCACATACCAAACCAGACAACCACCAATAGCAGTGCATCATTGGTGTACCACCATTTTGTTTATATGTTCACCCTTCAGCAGTGTGTTACCCAGAAATAATCACTATATCCCCTTTCTGCTCATTCTAATGGTCTCCAACATCCTTCTGGGTGTGTATAAAAGACTTACATTATTATTCCCCACGTTTCTGGTACGGATGAGAGAAAAGCCCTCTGCATTACTAGACCCTCTGGACTCTTGTGCTTTCCCTCCTCTGAATCTCACACATTAACAGTCAAAATCACATTTTTGATTGTGGGTTCGAATTGGATTGGGAATGGGATCACCTTTTTGTTTTTGGTACCAGTGGGGTTAGAGAGAAATATCAGTTTTACCAGTGACAGAAATGAGTGCACCTCAATGTTTGCTTCAATCTGCTTCCTCGTCAATGATTCAGTCCTGTCTACCTGAAACTCTCAGTTAAACCTGACCACGGTCATTAACAGTCTCTCTCCCCCTCCAGAGTCTGAAGGAAGGGCTCACTGCCGAGCAGCGACTCCACCTGTTTGACAAAGACACTAAGGAGTTCTGACTGAGTCGCACCACTCCAGCCACCTTGCAGCATGTTTAAAAAGGCCACTATATTTTACCTCTGTAATTACTTATTTAGAAACACACTGGTCACCACACACACATGTCGTGTGTATATATATATATATATATATATATATATATATATATATATATTATATAACATTTTTAAAAAACATGGTAATGAAGATTTGAATTTTACGTCTAGACTCATTCCATGCACTTTAGTTACTGTGACATTTAGTTTTTTTTTTGTTTTTCATCACCATTTGTTACGGTAAATACTCTGTACGGTTTTTAATGAGGCATCGATCGTGCCTACACTAACAAAGATGGCCTGTAAGCTACTGTTTGGACTCCTTAGTCTGTGTTAATAGCCGAAGGAGTAATTATGATGTTGTAAAAGGCTAAACACAACTGCATAATGATGATGATGATGATGGAATAATTACTTACATAAGCAAACCCGTAGGAGCAATCTTGCCTTCAGGCTTGCGTGTTAATGCTAGGTGAGGTCAGTGTTCACATGCTGTTTCTATCCTCTTAACAAAGCTTTGGAAATCAAATGTTTGCCTGCATCATTGTACAAGTAAACTGTTACGTTGGATGTTGCTCCTTCCTTGCCTGATGTGTTGACTTGTTATATGATAATTATTAACATCATAGAATGTTTTCTGAAACAGGGCATATTTTAAAATGACCCCTGGAAGGCGACTGCTTGAACGCATACAGAACGAATGGGATTATCTGATTTCTGATATAAATATATTTACATTCTTCTCTCTGTAATCGTATTGGCACAGCTGTATGGGAGGATGATTTGTTGAAGTCGGTTATGTCTGTAGTCTTGTTCAGTGCCAGTCCCTTTGTATTTATTTGTGTTTTTTTTTTGTTTTTGTCTCGCATACCAATCCCTCTGTACTCTACTGTTGTAAATATACAGCCAATGTATACCAACTGACAACCGATTTATTAGCAATAAATATTTTTGCACCCTGAGTGTTTTAATCTACTAAACTGTGTTAATCTTTCTCCAAACTGATTTAAAAGGAATTATACACCGCAACACTTTTCTCTCAAGGGCCCCAGTCAAGTAGGTTTTATTTTCTGTCTGCTAGTTAATTGATCAATTGCCCAGAGAGAACACCTACAGGGCCTATTGAAAGTCTACACAGCCCTGGCACATACTTCACATTTTGCCTCCTTTAAAATT
Source organism: Oncorhynchus masou masou (assembly GCF_036934945.1). Lineage (NCBI taxonomy): Eukaryota > Metazoa > Chordata > Actinopteri > Salmoniformes > Salmonidae > Oncorhynchus > Oncorhynchus masou. Next base: position 71,298,135 of record NC_088229.1, read on the forward strand.
AAAAGGAATTAAATTGGATTTCTTTCCAACAGATCTACACAACCTCCACTGTTTCAAAATGAATGGAAATTAGACATTTTTCCAATTATTTTTGTAGTAATTCAGTAGTACTTTTTCACAAAACCTATTCGTGCAGTAGTGAATGTGTAGGTCATGCACTACTATACAAGTAGAGTTTTGCAGTGTTCAGTAGGAAACCACTAGTTTCCAGCACTAGTTTTACTAATTGATGTTGGTAGTAAATAAGTTGTCAAAATACAGCCAGAAGACAAAACAGGAAGTAGTTGGTTGTTCCCTAGCTACTGTTTTTGACAATCCCTGAATGTAATCATCCATCGTCATCCTGTCGTTGGACCTTCTATATAACTTTTTACAACATCAGAAAGATTGCTTAACAAAACAGTTTGCTGTTGTCATGGAGATTTGGGTTTAGCCCAGCTGTTTGCTAGCCCCATTGAAATGTACAGTGCCTTGCGAAAGTATTCGGCCCCCTTGAACTTTGCGACCTTTTGCCACATTTCAGGCTTCAAACATAAAGATATAAAACTGTATTTTTTGCCTGGTGTGTTCCTTGTTCTTCATGATGCTCTCTGCGCTTTTAACGGACCTCTGAGACTATCACAGTGCAGGTGCATTTATACGGAACTTGATTACATTTAGGTGGATTGTATTTATCATCATTAGTCATTTTCAACATTGGATCATTCAAGATCCTCAAAAGAGAGTTTGCTGCAAAAGTAAAGGGGCTGAATAATTTTGCATGCCCAATTTTTCAGTTTTTGATTTGTTAAAAAAGTTTGAAATATCCAATAAATGTCGTTCCAGAATTGTGTCCCACTTGTTGTTGATTCTTCACAAAAAATGTTTTATATCTTTATGTTTGAAGCCTGAAATGTGGCAAAAGGTCGCAAAGTTCAAGGGGGCCGAATACTTTCGCAAGGCACTGTAGCTACTGTATGTAGCCTCTGTTTTTGTCATGCTAGCTAATAAGTATGTGTTTTTATGCAAATATACATTATGTTCATATTGGTATACTTAACTATTCCACTAACCTCTTTTGACATTTTGCCAAGTAGGCCTTTGAAATATGGTGGCCATTGTTGGTGAGGTGAACATTGCTTATCATATGTTTTTCTGTGTTGTCATATGTGACATCTGTTAGCAGATGTTTGATAATGGCTTATAATTGGTTGTCTCTTGGGCTTGTCTAAAAGGGTACACAGTTGAGAAATGTGAACGCAACAAAGAGGATCTGAAGATACAGTAAGTCAAAGCTGTCATTTTAATACCCTGCGATCTATACTCCTCTGTAAACTGGTCATCTCTGTATACCCGTCGCAAGACCCACTGGTTGATGCTTATTTATAAAATCCTTAAGCCTCACTCCACCCTATCTGAGATATCTACTGCAGCCGTCATCAATCACATACAACACCCATTCTGCCAGTCACATTCTGTTAAAGGTCCCCAAAGCACACACATCCCTGGGTCTCTCCTCTTTTCAGTTCGCTGCAGCTAGCGACTGGAACAAGCTGCAACAAATACACAAACTGGACAGTTTTATCTCAATCTCTTCATTAAAAGACTCAATCACGGACACTCTTACTGACAGTTGTGGCTGCTTTGTGTGATGTACTGTGTGATGTTGTCTCCACCTTCTTGCCCTTTGTGCTGTTGTCTGTGCCCAAAAATGTTTGTACCATGTTTTGTGCTGCTACCATGTTGTTGCCATGTTGTGTTTCTACCATGTTGTTGCCATGTTGTGCTGCTACCATGTTGTTGCCATGTTGTGTTGCTACCATGTTGTTGCCATGTTGTGTTGCTACCATGTTGTTGCCATGTTGTGTTGCTACCATGTTGTTGCCATGTTGTGTTGCTACCATGCTTTGCTATGTGTTGCTGCCTTGCTATGTTGTCTGGTGTCTCTTTTTATGTAGTGTTGTCTCTCTTGTTGTGATGTGTGTTTTGTCTGATATTTATATTTGTATATATATATTTGTATTTATTTCAAAAATGTAATCCCGTCCTCACATGAGGCCTTTTGCGTTTTGGTAGGCCCTTATTGTAAATAAGATTTTGTTCTTAACTGACTTGTCTCGTTAAATAAAGGTTAAATGAACATTTTTTTAATGTAAAGTGCTGGTCCCATGTTTCATGAGCTGAAATGAAAGATCCCAGAAATGTTCCATACATGCAAAAAGCTTATTCCAATAAAATATTGTGAACAAATGTATTTACATCCCTGTTAGTGAACATTCTATCCTTTGTCAAGATAATCCATCCAGCTGACAGGTGTGGCATATCAAGAAGCTGATTAAACGACATGATTGTTACACAAGTACACCTTGTGCTAGGGACAATAAAAGGCCATTAAAATGTGGTTTTGTAACACAACAAAATGCCACAGATGTCTCAAGTTTTGAGGAAGCGTGCAATTGGCATGCTGACTGCAGGAATGTCTACCAGAGCTGTTGCCATGGTATTGAATTTCACTACCATAAGCCACCTCCAACATCGTTTTAGAGAATTTAGCAGTACATCCAACTGGCCTCAAAACAGCAGACCACATGTAACCATGCCAGCCAAGAACCTCCACATCTGGCTTCTTCACCTGTGGGATGGTCTGGGGCAGCTGATGAAACTGGGTTTGCACAACCCGAATCATTTCTGTCCAGTTTTGAGTTTCTGGGAAACTAATCTGCGTGCTCGTCGTCCTCATCAGGGTCTTGACCTGACTGCAGTTCGCGTCGTAACCGACTTCAGTGGGCATATTAACCTTCCATGGCCACTGTCACACTGAAGAAGTGTGCACTTCACAGACAAATCCTATTATTAACTGTACCAGGCAGACGGCGTGAATGGTGTGGTGTGGGCGAGTGGTTTGAGAATCCCATTTTTAGCTGTACCTGGCACACGGCGTGTATGGCGCCGTGTGGCGAGTGGTTTGCTGTCAACTTTGGGGTATTTCTGTCTATAATGAAGCCTTTTTGTGCAGGAAAACTCATTCTGATTGCCTGGGCCTGGCTCCCCAGTGGTCGGCATATGCCCTCCCAGGCTGCGGCCCAGTCATGTGAAATTTGTTGATTAGGGCCTAATTGTTTTATTTAAATTGACTGATTTCCTTATATGAACTGTAACTCAGCAAAATCTTTGAAATTGCATGTTGCATTTAGATATTTTTTTCAGTACAGATGCAACAATTCAAGTTGTTTCTGTCAATAACGTAGGCTCGATGTTATTTGATGTGTGCAAACTGTCTTCGCTTGACACTTGTTTTGGGTCCAGGACCATTCACAGTTGAGCTCACTCGGTTTAGGTCAATGTTGATTGGCTATTATTTTATACTTTTTTTAATCAACGGAGGACAAATGCACACTGGCTCCATTGCGTTCAATCCTACGGGTGGCAACAATATCATACTATTTTGGACCAGACAGCATCAGATAAATGGCCTACACATACAGACAGAGGGGTGCTGTTTGGCTCGCTCCAGTGCTTTCTTAGGTGAAGTACTGTACATTCAGCCTCTTGCGAATTTAAGGAAAATTATGAAACACAGAGAGATGAAAGATACATTTTCTTTTATACTTTTTTCCTTGTTCAATTTTTTGGGGAAGACAGGATTCCCTTGGCATCCATGAATACATGCCACTGTGAGATGATGACTTGAAATTAAATAATAAAATGCTCAAATAAAACTGTAAAATACACAATTGAAATATTTTATTATAGTAGTGTGAATAAATTGTTAATAAGTGACAAGCAGTAATGGGAATTCACTACCATCATGGGACTTTTATTCATTGTTTTATTCTGTGCTATTTATTATGTGTTACAGCATTCAACCCAAATAATCAAAACCGAATTCGATAACCATGATAACCTTTTAATAATAGAACCGAACGGACCTCAAAAAGCACTAATGTACTCGGCACTAATGGAAATGTCTATAATATATTATTTATATATGACTCAGGACAAAACCTTTTCACACAATACAAGTTGTCTCACTCGAGTAAACGTTGTACAACATTGATGTATTGAACTCTGTCGTTTTAATTTTTTCCTTATTATAACAACAAATCCTTACAAAAAGTCCATGGGGGAGCACAGTGTCGTGTCTTTGGCTATGCTGGATTAAGTGATATGACATGCTATTCTATAAAATAATTTCTCCGTAATTAATATTACCTGATTGAGCTAATCATGTAAATGTAATTAACTAGAGAGTCGGGGCACCGCAAAATCATATTTATAGAGCTGTTATCTTCCGAATAAACTCTTAAAGACCTAGTAATATTTTACATCAATAGCAGTCAATATTAATCGTCACCTTAATTCAGTCTCATCTGAAAGTTGTAAATTCTTGGTTATTTTCACGAACCCTGGCTAACAAGTTGAATCAGCAATACAAAATTGGGTTTAATTATTTATTTACTAAATACCTAACTAATCACACAGAATTACACGTACACATAAATAATCATAACTTGATTACAAATGATGTCATAAAGGAAAACGTCCTTAACGGGCTGAACAGATATGACAGCTTGTTACACAAAAGAAAAGGGGCTGGATTTGAGTGAAAGAGCGGGAAGACTGTGGAAACAAAGGACGAAGCTGTGCTATCGTAAATACAGTATCTTATGCATTCTAAATTACCGCCCATTTGGAAAAGTAAAATGCAATAAATATTTACTCTGAGCTGCGCTTCAGTAGGTTGGTGGTAGATGGAAGGCCGTGTTGCCAAACCGAGTCCTTTGAAGAATGTCTCTGGTGGTCAATTGTATACGTTGTAGTAACGTCGTTGTGTGATAGACGGGATACTCTGTCTGTTCCTTCCTAACCCTCGTTTGCAGCTGCTGTTGCTAGCTCAACGGCTAGGAGGTATCACTTCTGTAGTGAATAAGAGTTCAAAGTTCATACCATTCGCAACCAAAGCTCACGCTGATGTTGGCTTCGTTCTGTAGTTATTATCTGAACCATTCTGACATCGGACCATCGTCCTCACATCCTCGGAACAGGAGGTTATATTGTTGTCAAGGCTTTATATAGGAAGGGAGAGGAGGGCGTGTTTGAAAAGTTTTATAGCCCATGTCCCTTCACAGGGCGGGCCACTGATTGAGCAGAGCCCTAACCTTATGAAAACCCAAATCTCACATTTTAGAAGCTAAAATCACATTTCATCCCATCATGAATAATTTCATATTCAAACATTTAAAATGAACAACAATTCCATGTGAATCCGATAACTCGGATGTGTAGACTTTCCACTGTAGAGTTTATGTCATCTTATCATTGATGAGAATGTCTCAGATGACAACTGAACTGACATCATATTCATTAAGTACCACCGCATATGTTCAATTGGTCGGATTACCAGAATATTGTTCATTTCCCCCCACCTTCTGATGTTCCCAGAATCTCTATGTTAACCAAGGGGTTTGCAAAAGTAACATCAGTAGGGTAAAGAGAGGGAAAAGGGGGGGAAGATGTATTTATGACTGTCATAAACCTACCCATAGGCCAACGTCAGGACAACAGGTCATAAGGAATATACAAAGGACAATGGTCTAGGGGCGGGGCGGGGGGGGGGCTGGGGGTACAATATCACATTACACAGGACCTTAAGTGGCAAACACGTGTTTATCATTCTAACAGCTTTTTTGTTGGCAGAAAAATTTTGTAAGGTAAAAAAAATGTGGTGTTTTGTTTGTAAATGCACATTTGTGAATATGAAATTTGTCCAAAAGAATAATTCATTAATTACATAGAAATAAGTTGAAACAATTTTATCTTAAGTAAAGAATCCAGGCAGTACATCTCTCCAGAATAGTGTAAAAATCTTAATAAATGTGTTCAATTATAATCTACTGATGCCTTGACACAGATTCCTTACATGAATATAGTGCCAAATAGATGCAAAACCGTTTCTGGATGGTCATTACAAAATGTACAATTTGAATGTATGTTTTTTAAACTTCTTCATATAGTGGTTGGCAGGACAATATTGATGAATAATTTAAAAAGAAACTTCCTTCATTTTGTTAATAAGTAGGTATGTGTATCAATAAAACCATTCCAATAAGGCATGACTTGAGGAAAATAGCAGGGTTCCTCAACTGATGGAACGGAGGGCTGAATTTGGCCCGCGGGTGGTCTCATTTGGCCCCATGTTTTTTGAGCAATAAATACAAATAAAATGTGTATTGTTATTTTTGTTGGACATAAGATTGTAAAAACACTAAATCACCTCTGAGTGATTTTAATTTAGAGAAATATGTTCCCAAGTATTCCCACACATAATAGAGAGACACCTGATCATATACAAATGTAAGAAAGGATTGAAATGATTGTTTTAGACAAATTTTATGTGTTTGGGCTTCTTGCGGTCAATTTGCAGTCTACAAATTATTTGTAATTTGGGTCTGGCCCCCACCATCCACGCAACAACAAAAAAATCGTACCTCAGCTGAATCTAGTTTATGATCCCTGGTATACAGTGGGGCAAAAAAAGTATTTAGTCAGCCACCAATTGTGCAAGTTCTCCCACTTAAAAAGATGAGAGAGGCCTGTATTTTCATCATAGGAACACTTCAACTATGACAGACAAAATTAGGGGAAAAAATCCAGAAAATCATATTGTAGGATTTTTAATGAATTTATTTGCAAATTATGGTGGAAAATAAGTATTTGGTCAATAACAAAAGTTTATCTCAATACTTTGTTATATACCCTTTGTTGGCAATGACAGAGGTCAAACGTTTTCTGTAAGTCTTCACAAGGTTTTCACACACTGTTGCTGGTATTTTGGCCCATTCCTCCATGCAGATCTCCTCTAGAGCAGTGATGTTTTGGGTCTGTTGCTGGGCAACATGGACTTTCAACTCCCTCCAAAGATTTTCTATGGGGTTGAGATCTGGAGACTGGCTAGGCCACTCCAGGACCTTGAAATGCTTCTTACGAAGCCACTCCCTTGTTGACCGGGCGGTGTGTTCGGGATCATTGTCATGCTGAAAGACCCAGCCAAGTTTCATCTTCAATGCCCTTGCTGATGGAAGGAGGTTTTCACTCAAAATCTCACGATACACGGTCCCATTCATTCTTTCCTTTACACGGATCAGTCGTCCTGGTCCTTTTGCAGAAAAACACCCCCAAAGCATGATGTTTCCACCCCCATTCTTCACAGTAGGTATGGTGTTCTTTGGATGCAAATCAGCATTCTTTGTCCTCCAAACACAACGAGTTGAGATTTTACCAAAAAGTTATATTTTTGTTTCATCTGACCATATGACATTCTCCCAATCTTCTTCTGGATCATCCAAATGCTCTCTAGCAAACTTCAGACAGGCCTGGACATGTACTGGCTTAAGCAGAGGGACACGTCTGGCACTGCAGGATTTGAGTCCCTGGCGGCGTAGTGTGTTACTGATGGTAGGCTTTGTTACTTTGGTCCCAGCTCTCTGTAGGTCATTCACTAGGTCCCCCCGTGTGGTTCTGGGATTTTTGCTCACCGTTCTTGTGATCATTTTGACCACACGGGGTGAGATCTTGCGTGGAGCCCTAGATCGAGGGAGATTATCAGTGGTCTTGTATGTCTTCCGTTTCCTAATAATTGCTCCCACAGTTATTTCTTCAAACCAAGCTGCTTACCTATTGCAGATTCAGTCTTCCCAGCCTGGTGCAGGTCTACAATTTTGTTTCTGGTGTCCTTTCACAGCTCTTTGGTCTTGGCCATAGTGGAGTTTGGAGTGTGACTGTTTGAGGTTGTGGACAGGTGTCTTTTATACTGATAAGTTCAAACAGGTGCCATTAATACAGGTAACGAGTGGAGGACAGAGGAGCCTCTGGAGTTACAGGTCTGTGAGAGCCAGAAATCTGGCTTGTTTGTAGGTGATCAAATACTTATTTTCCACCATAATTTGCAAATAAATTCATAAAAAATCCTACAATGTGATTTTCTGAAATTTTTTCCTAATTTTGTCTGTCATAGTTGAAGTGCACCTATGATGAAAATTACAGGCCTCTCTCGTCTTTTTAAGTGGGAGAACTTGCACAATTGGTGGCTGACTAAATACTTTTTTGCCCCACTGTATTGATATACAACATCCTGTTGAAACAAGACTTGTATAGCTCGACTGTTGAATGGACCAAAAATAATAATATTTCCTACTGATGAGTCAACAGGGATAATCGTATGTTCTGAGGGTCAAGTCTTGACACGTTCCTGAATAATAAAGCAATACCGGAGGGAATGGCATCTAGTCTTGCAAAATCTTTAGGTGTCACAGGGATCTTGTAAAGTGATAATAATTCCTTGTGATTAAGTAAAAGACCCTCTGCATTTACAAGTTGGCTCACCAATAGGATATTATTTCGGTAACCAATATTCTAAAAACAAAGAAGTCTTTTTATACAATATGTTCCGATTATTCCAAATAATATCTGTGTGGAGAAAAATTATGCTTATAAATTAAGGACCATGACAAGAATACCTGCCGATGAAAAGCAACTCCGCCAGCTTTCGTCCCAATGACAGACAGTATATGAAGTTTCGTTGTTTCCCAACTTCCCATAATGCTTCACTGTGATTGCCAGGCTGAGAGCTGACAAATGCTGTTCTTGAAATGTTGCGCAGTTTACGCGTGTTCGGGAAAGTGCAGGGATATTTGATCCTGTTTACTGACACAAATCTAGTTCGGGGTTTTAGGGTACAAGAGTTAGATTGGCTCTTGACCAAGATGCTGGGTGGGACTCACTGTTGAATTGGACGTTTGTAAAAGCCCCACACTCCTTCCTGTTTGGGTAAGTTTCAGTCTCCGGCAGCGCAATATGCTCGCTCTTTTGTTTCATACGAAGGGCCTAGCAAATTAGCTTAGCAAGCTAGCTAGGAAACCATAAATAAATCAAAGTTGATTGCTAGTTAGCTGTATCTAATACATGCATCACTCCACCCCTCCGTGGTCTGCGGGAAATCAATCGCCACCGCGGAATGGCAATAACCAGCAAATATTCAAGGATTGTATTATTATTTATTATTTCACAATAAAATGACGTTATCCTATAAACTATAGATTCATTGGTTAGTTTAGAAGAGTATTAGAGAGATGCAACTTTTACAAGGGACATTGTTTTGTGGTAAGCGTATACACTACAGCTAGTTTAGTACATCGTGAACTGGTTACATTAACTAACCTGATCAAAACACGTATCCTATTTACATAGTTAGGTTAATCTGATAACTAACGAGGTAATGTTACAGTAACTCTTGTTGTCGCACGAATCATCCTTCACATTTGACTAGTTGTGGCTGGACTTGATGGAGTACAACTAAGACCGGAAGTGACGTTTCGTAACTGGTTAGGAGGTCATTTGAGATAATTTTAACCCTTTCCCCAACCTTGACTATAGTCTCCTAACCTGCAGTGTAACTTCTTCTAACCTGCTAGGAAAAGTCCCCTCCGGTCGTAGCTGTACTTCCTAGTCAAAACTCACTTGACTGACGATTTTCTTTTTAAAGGGATCTGGATTGGGACAGTCAGCTGTCATTCCAGGTTACGGAAAGTTAGCTGTAGATGGCTAAACCTAAATGTAGCTGGCTAAACCTAAATGTAGCTGGCTAAACCTAAATGTAGCTGGCTAAACCTAAATGTAGTTGGCTAAACCTAAATGTAGTTGGCTAAACCTAAATGTAGTTGGCTAAACATAAATGTAGTTGGCTAAACATAAATAAACAAATGTAGTTGGCTAAACATAAATGTAGTTGGCTAAACATAAATGTAGTTGGCTAAACCTAAATGTAGCTGGCTAAACCTAAATGTAGTTGGCTAAACCTAAATGTAGTTGGCTAAACCTAAATGTAGTTGGCTAAACCTAAATGTAGTTGGCTAAACATAAATGTAGTTGGCTAAATGTATTTGTTTGTGAGAAGGCAGAGGTTCGAAGCCAGTTGGTAACTTTTGTTAATTTATTTTCTTATCGCATCTATTTTGGTGGATTTCCAGTAATTTATATACTGTAGCCGCAAGTACAAACGCGATATTTTGTTTGTTTACTCGTTTGATGACCTGCCACTTAATGAATCTGCAACTAACGTTACATTACTTTGAACAGTAGTAATGGAAAACTAAGTGAACGCTGTCAGCCAACGAAAACAACGTTAGAGGCACGTTTAGCATTTAGTTCTGACTTGTTTGCTTTCTAGTTAGCTATTTTGATATTTAGCTAGCTAAGTCTGTGATGTGCATTATCGCCAGCAGCTTGCTGTCTGTACTCTAGCTAGATAAAGTTGCAATCCACTGTTGACCAATGTGCTTGGTGATGCTGGAACCCAATCTTGTCCTGTATCCAGTCATGTTCTCACTTGAGGTCATCAAGATCATTTCAATTCCATGTATTTATCTAACCTTTCTGTATTTCTGCTCAATTTCAGTTGCTATGGAGCAACCGCTGGGGGACTCTAATTTAGAGCCACAGGACCTCTCCTCCACCCACAGCCTTCCCACTGTGATGGACCTGACCAGAAAAGGTGAGGAATGCCTCTTGAAAGCCAACTCCATGGAGGCCCTACGGGTAGTCAAGCCTCCCAGCTGCTACCCAAACTTCCCTGAGACTGACCACGACCACAGGCTTCAACCAGTAGACCAGATCCAGCCAGACAATGCCTTCTCCAACACGACAGTCACTCTCTCATATGTGAGCCGGTCTCATGTCTTCTCCCAGCATCCCTCTCTCTCCCAGCATCCCTCTCTCTCCCAGCATCCCTCTCTCTCCCAGCATCCCTCTCTCTCCCAGCATCCCTCTCTCTCCCAGCATCCCTCTCTCTCCCAGCATCCCTCTCTCTCCCAGCATCCCTCTCTCTCCCAGCATCCCTCTCTCTCCCAGCATCCCTCTCTCTCCCAGCATCCCTCTCTCTCCCAGCATCCCTCTCTCTACGGGGTCCCGTCGATCAGCAGGTTCTCAACAATGGATGTCTACCTGCAGCAGGTGGATAGGCCTCTGGGCTTAGCACCTCGGTCGGAAATGTTTGACTCTATCCCTCCAGCCCAGGTGGTGGGTGAGAATGTCGCAGGGGTGTGTCTGATGCAGCAGTCTCATGAAATCAATGGCCATCGAGTTGCCAGTAACGGAGGAGTGGAGAAATACAAGCCTCAACAGAGAGGGAGTTCAATGAAACGCACTCTTTCTCAGGACACAGTCAACAAAGGATTGCAGAATGGCCAGGGTAGTAGCAGCTGGTCCAACTCTGCCATCTGTATCGATTCCTCCCCAGAGTCTCTCACTACAGACCTGGAGGATGGTCAGAGGGCTTCAGAGGTTCTCTTTCTCATCTCTAGAACAGAGCCAGTCCTGATGCATGACAGCATGAGTCCCAGGGACCTGTGTTCTCTGAATAGGGACTATATCAGTCCTCTGGAGGACCCGGTCTCTCCCTCTGTCTCACTGGACGACGTAGAGGATGGGCTCATTCTGCCTCAGCCCTCCTGCTCACCCTGTGCATACAATTATTCACCAGATGACACGGCTGATACCTGCTGGGATGAGCTGGGGAGAGGAGGACCTGGGCTGTCTGCAGTACAGGGAACAAGGTCTAATGGTGAGAATACACCAAGGTTAGATTACAGCAAGGACTTCCAGCAGCCAGGACATAAACCCAAGGCAGCTTCGGAGCCTATTGTTGATTTGACAGAAGACGAGAGCACTGTGCCAGAGGTTTCAGAAAAGAAACCCAAGCAGACAGCTGCTACTCACTTGAATGGTAATGTCAAGGTAGAGCAGAGGACTTCTGAGAGGAAACAACTCCCCCCTCGCTCTGGCAGGGGAACCAGGCTAGAGGCCATAGTGATGAATATAAATCCTAACTGGTATAAAGTATCTACTAAAAAGCCCAAGTCTCAGACAAATCCCCTCACCCAGAGCAGTCCATCTAAAGCCAGTGTTAGTCCTAACGAACAGACCTCGTTTGTAGTGAAGAAGAAGGTCCAGAATAAAGCAGAGTCTCGCTGTGAGGGAGAGACTAAAGTACAGGCGGCAGCCTCACTGACCGGTCATATGGATAACATTTACACAAACGCAGGCCGTTGCATAGAGTCTACCTCAGATTCGGAACATGCCCGTTTTTCGAAATACCCACACAACCACCGCACATCTCCGATAACCTCCAGTCTGCCCTTTGCTCCAGACAAAGATTTAGAGGAGTCGGTACACAGAGAGTCAGGTCCCGAGCCCCCTCTGAGGTGGATTTACTGACTGTATCGTCGTCACTTAAAACATCTCCAAAGAAACCCGGGAAGCATAAAGCTGAAACTACAAGCAGCGAAGCAGCTGCTCCCACAGCCAAAACAAGGAAGGCGACCCCTGCTCCCAAGAAGAAAAGGAAGAAACCCAGACTGGATCAGTCCTCAATATTCTCCCCTCGGGAGCCTGAGATCAAACTGAAATACATCAACTACAAGGAGGAGAAGAGGGACATGAGGGTGGACACGTTCTCTCCTTTCATCCACATAGAGCATAAGCCCTCCTCCACCTCCCCCGCCAACTGTACTGTCATCAACTACCCAGAGGAGGAGAAGCCCAGGCAGAATGGCCAGGGGCAACAGCAGGCTGGAAGTTCAGGATCCAGGGGTTTCATCCCAGGGGCTGTACCCTCCACTTCCTGCCTCCAGCTGGGCCGTACCTCCACCCACAGCCAGCACCACAGCTCCCTGGTTTGCTGCCTGTGTGGAGGCTCGGCTAACGCCATGGACCTTGGGGACCTCCACGGGCCATACTACCCTGAGGGATACAGACCCAGCACTGAAGCCCCAGCTAGCAAACCAGGCCTCAAAGAAGAGGAGGATCTCAGTGACTCTGACTCATCCTGCAGCGTGAGAGGCCGTGGTAGAAAGTGTGCTCGGCCCCCGGGGGTCCCCTGGCCCCACAAACCTGACCCCCGACTGAAACGGGAGGGCCTGCCGGGGAGGTGGACGAGTGACAGCGACCGCTCAGGCAGCCCTGGAGCTAAGAGGGGCAGGATTGAGGCTGGGCCTTCGGTAACATCTGGGTCCAGGGCTGCAGTGGATGACTGGTTCGTTCCCCCGGTGGTGCCTCTGGACCAGTGTGAGTACTGGCTCCACGAGGACTGCAGCGTCTGGTCTGCAGGCGTGTTCCTGGTGAAGGGAAGGGTCTACGGCCTGGAAGAGGCAGTCAAGGTGGCTCAGGAGACGGTAAGTGTAAGTCCTGCAGGATAAAAAACATGTCTTTATTGACCATATGAGTTGGGGTGAATATATAGTGATCTTCCATGAGGACTATGTCTGCTGTTGTAACCGTCTGTTCACTATTATTTTTTTTTTTACATTTAGTTCGTATGTAACAGTGCTACAACTCTGTCAAACAACGTCAAATCAGAATACATTTTCATTGGTCACAAACACGTGTTTAGCAGATGTTATTGCGGGTGTAGCGAAATGTACCCGTAATGTAAACTACTATAGCAGCTTGTCTTTGGTCTTGGCCCGCAACACGAGAAAACCAATTCATTGTATTTCATGTTCTCAGACGTGTTCTCGCTGCCATAACCCAGGTGCCACGTTGGGCTGCTTCATCAAAGGATGTCCCAACAAGTATCACTACAGGTGTTCTCTACAGTCAGGTGAGTCTCCTCTGTCCTTATTCCTGTCCCTACCGGGACCATTGGGTGAGTCTCCTTGTCTCACAGATGTCTTGAGATAGAACATGTCATTATTTGAGACTTGACTTGGGAGCGTCAAGACTCTGGACTTATTTTGTGGCACAGTCTCTGTGGATAACTCTCCATGCAGCCAGAGGCAGTAGCCACAGCATTGCCCTTCGAATAAAAAGGGCAACAGATTGGCTTATGAAATGCACACTCTGACCTCTGATTGGACCAGCAAGCTGTCAATCAACAAAGATCCAGAGAACAGATTGCTGATTTGTTGTACAGCTATAGGATTGGGTGCAGTGCAAATGTCAAATTGTAGGGAGAGAGGATTGCCATTATAAATGTCCGGCTCCAAAAAATGTTTGTGATCAAAAATATGAACTGTTTACTTTGCGAGCTCACCAGCAATGGGGCGTCAAGACACAATCACTAGCACAGGCCTACTGATCTTTTGTTACGGCCTATGTAAAAAGTATATATTTTTGTTGTGTATAATAGGAGCATGTATGCATTGAAATAGACTCCGTGGCCTGCGTGCCGCACTTTGGAGTCAGTACATTGAATAACATAATTATTGTTACATTTATTAATGGTGATTGTTCATAAGCAATCTATACTGAACTAAAATATAAATGTGACGTGCAACAATATCAACGATTTCGGTGAGTTACAGTTTCATGTAAGCAAATCAGTCAATTTAAATAAGTTTAATTAGGCCCTAATCTATGGATTTCACAGGGCCATGGGTGGGCCTGGGAGGTCATAGGCCCACCCACTGGGGATCCAGGCCCAGCCAATCAGAATAAGTTTTTCCACACAAAATATTTTGTGTTTATTACATCCACAAATACTCTTCAGTTTCAACAGCTGTCTAGGTCGCTGGTCTCAGACCATCCCACAGGTGAAGAAGCCTGATCTGGAGGTCCTGGGCTGGCGTGGTTACACGTGGGATCTGCGGACCAGCTAACGGGTCTGTAACCTGACTCGTTATGTCTAAGGATCTGCGGCCCAGCTAGCTGGTCTGTAACCTGACTCGTTATGTCTAGGGATCTGCGGCCCAGCTAGCTGGTCTGTAACCTGACTCGTTATGTCTAGGGATCTGCGACCCAGCTAACTGGTCTGTAACCTGACTCGTTATGTCTAGGGATCTGCGACCCAGCTAACTGGTCTGTAACCTGACTCGTTATGTCTAGGGATCTGCGACCCAGCTAACTGGTCTGTAACCTGACTCGTTGTGTCTAGGGATCTGCGACCCAGCTAACTGGTCTGTAACCTGACTCGTTATGTCTAGGGATCTGCGACCCAGCTAACTGGTCTGTAACCTGACTCGTTGTGTCTAGGGATCTGCGGCCCAGCTAACTGGTCTGTAACCTGACTCGTTATGTCTAGGGATCTGCGACCCAGCTAACTGGTCTGTAACCTGACTCGTTATGTCTAGGGATCTGCGGCCCAGCTAACTGGTCTGTAACCTGACTCGTTGTGTCTAGGGATCTGCGGCCCAGCTAACTGGTCTGTAACCTGACTCGTTGTGTCTAGGGATCTGCGACCCAGCTAACTGGTCTGTAACCTGACTCGTTATGTCTAGGGATCTGCGACCCAGCTAACTGGTCTGTAACCTGACTCATTATGTCTAGGGATCTGCGACCCAGCTAACTGGTCTGTAACCTGACTCGTTGTGTCTAGGGATCTGCGACCCAGCTAACTGGTCTGTAACCTGACTCGTTATGTCTAGGGATCTGCGACCCAGCTAACTAGTCTGTAACCTGACTCGTTATGTCTAGGGATCTGCGACCCAGCTAACTGGGCTGTAACCTGACTCGTTATGTCTAGGGATCTGCGACCCAGCTAACTGGTCTGTAACCTGACTCGTTGTGTCTAGGGATCTGCGGCCCAGCTAACTGGTCTGTAACCTGACTCGTTGTGTCTAGGGATCTGCGACCCAGCTAACTGGTCTGTAACCTGACTCGTTGTGTCTAGGGATCTGCGACCCAGCTAACTGGTCTGTAACCTGACTCGTTATGTCTAGGGATCTGCGACCCAGCTAACTGGTCTGTAACCTGACTCGTTGTGTCTAGGGATCTGCGGCCCAGCTAACTGGTCTGTAACCTGACTCGTTGTGTCCAGGGATCTGCGGCCCAGCTAACTGGTCTGTAACCTGACTCGTTGTGTCTAGGGATCTGCGACCCAGCTAGCTGGTCTGTAACCTGACTCGTTGTGTCTAGGGATCTGCGACCCAGCTAACTGGTCTGTAACCTGAATGAATGTGCATTTATGTGAGAAATCATGCGACCAGATATTGAATATACATGTACCCAGGGAGAGAGCAACTCTACCTTGGTCCAGGGCCAGCTCTGTTTCTCTTGACCTCTAGGTCGGCCAGTCCAGGATTAAATATGTACAAAAAGGGGAATTTAATCCCAAACGAAAGACTCAAAACAAAAGGAAAGGCACTCGGGCCATCAGACACAGACAGCAGCCTCACGGCTTGCCAGCTGGGACACTGACTGGCCGTAATTGGCCGCAGCGGATGTGCTAGACCCAGTTAATGCCCCCTGGGGGATGGAGTGTGAAGTGTATCCTGGATCGTGTGTTTGTCTGTGTCCTAACACTAACCTCCCCCTTCCTATATTATAACGCCAGTACTGTGTTTGTAAACGGTAATGCCACCCCGTGTGTGTGTGTGTGTTCTATCTGTAGCCGGTTGATATGTGTGTGGAGGCTGGTTCAGCTGCTGTTTTGCTATTGATCAGTCACCTTCATTGATCCAAGCATTTTTCTCCCCACAGACTGTGTCCTCAATGAAGAGAACTTCTCCATGAAATGCACCAAGCACAAGGTATGGACGGTGGATTTTAAATGAAGCGACTGCTTGGTTCAACCCTTACTAAGCCGATCTCATTCACTCACTCAGTTGCTGTCAGTGTTTTCTGTCTCACTGTACAAAGTCTTTTTGTGAAAGCGTTTTGCTTGGCATGGAACTGACAATTTAGCAATCCTACCGTTTTTAGGATTTATTGTGCATCGCTAAGATGAAGTTGCTTCATGCTGAGGCTGACTACACAGCCCTACTGCATGATGTTAACAGTCCTAGAAAATCAGAATGGAAGTCGGGATTGAATTTCTCCAGCACTCAACCACTGTGATGTATTGTAGTGCATGGTACACTGTTCCCTTTTGGTTTCGCTGTGTGTTACTGGAATTTTTTTGTCTCTTCTCACCTAGAACAATTCTGTTCCTTTTTTTTTTTCCCCGCTGTGTGTTACTGTCTGTCCCCCCCCCCCCCCCAGAACAAGTTGTTCCAAGGCCTTCCTGGGAGCAGAAGAGACAACCGGTGACACAACCAGAAGACAGACTTGATTACACATGGCTAGTTGTTCTCTTTCGCATTTATCTATGACAACACCAACTCTTTTCTGGTTGTTGTCCACTTTATTTCAGCATTACTGACCTGCGTGTGAGTCACACAACTGTCAGTGTTTTTACATATTCTAACAGTCTTCTTTGATCACAATGATGGTAATAGGATATTTCTGTTTTATATCCAAATTGCTAAATGTTGTGTCTTTGTTTGAAAACAATATGTATATATATTTATTCCGTTCCAGGCGTCGTTCATCTGTGGAGTTACGAGGGGAACCCGGTAACTGTGGCAACGCTGCAACTGTCCTCTGGATTGACAGCTGGGCTGGTGGGCGGAATGCAAACACCCACAAACCTTAAACTGGCTTTCTGCACCTCTGCTACCTTTCCTGTTATCTTCACCACATAAAGCACTGCGAAGACTAAGCAGGAGACCAAGGCTGTCCTAATGTTCTGCCATCTCTCCTGGTTCTAGACTGACTGCCAACGGTGGGTAGAACAGAAGAGTTGGGAGCAGGGCCCAATGCCACCATTTGATTGAGCTTATGGCTAAACGTGTGCTGTCGCTTTAATTATTTATTAGGAAAAAGGATTCTCTCCCTTTTTTCTTTTAAATTGAAATGTTGATAAAAATAATTGGAGATATTTAATTTTATAAAGCTTTTTAAAGTATGTAATTTATATTTGGCTTATTTATTTTTGGGGTATCTTGTGGCTTTAGTTTTTTACTTTGCAATTGACCCCGGAGGTGTGTTTGTATGCATCGAAGTTATGAGTAAGAACCTCAACGCTAAAGACTGCACTTGGTAGAGGATCTGGTGTTTGTATAGCGGTGGTGTGGAGACTGGTGCAGAATGGTCTAGTATTCAGATCGACCACAAGTTTATCGACAGAACCATATCTGATTACAATACAGGTACCTGAGATCTATTCATAAAGACCATACTTTACTACATGGGATGAAAAATAATGGCATATTCATCTGATTTTAGTTCTGAGGGTGTGATGAGCCATTTCAACGGATTTTACTTGCTCTTTTTTCTTCTCTCATTTGATGGTGATATAAATAATTGAC
>NC_088229.1:71316732-71343696 GCF_036934945.1 Oncorhynchus masou masou
GTCAATTATTTATATCACCATCAAATGAGAGAAGAAAAAAAGAGCAAGTAAAATCCGTTGAAATGGCTCATCACACCCTCAGAACTAAAATCAGATGAATATGCCATTATTTTTCATCCCATGTAGTAAAGTATGGTCTTTATGAATAGATCTCAGGTACCTGTATTGTAATCAGATATGGTTCTGTCGATAAACTTGTGGTCGATCTGAATACTAGACCATTCTGCACCAGTCTCCACACCACCGCTATACAAACACCAGATCCTCTACCAAGTGCAGTCTTTAGCGTTGAGGTTCTTACTCATAACTTCGATGCATACAAACACACCTCCGGGGTCAATTGCAAAGTAAAAAACTAAAGCCACAAGATACCCCAAAAATAAATAAGCCAAATATAAATTACATACTTTAAAAAGCTTTATAAAATTAAATATCTCCAATTATTTTTATCAACATTTCAATTTAAAAGAAAAAAGGGGAGAGAATCCTTTTTCCTAATAAATAATTAAAGCGACAGCACACGTTTAGCCATAAGCTCAATCAAATGGTGGCATTGGGCCCTGCTCCCAACTCTTCTGTTCTACCCACCGTTGGCAGTCAGTCCAGAACCAGGAGAGATGGCAGAACATTAGGACAGCCTTGGTCTCCTGCTTAGTCTTCGCAGTGCTTTATGTGGTGAAGATAACAGGAAAGGTAGCAGAGGTGCAGAAAGCCAGTTTAAGGTTTGTGGGTGTTTGCATTCCGCCCACCAGCCCAGCTGTCAATCCAGAGGACAGTTGCAGCGTTGCCACAGTTACCGGGTTCCCCCTCGTAACTCCACAGATGAACGACGCCTGGAACGGAATAAATATATACACATATTGTTTTCAAACAAAGACACAACATTTAGCAATTTGGATATAAAACAGAAATATCCTATTACCATCATTGTGATCAAAGAAGACTGTTAGAATATGTAAAAACACTGACAGTTGTGTGACTCACACGCAGGTCAGTAATGCTGAAATAAAGTGGACAACAACCAGAAAAGAGATGGTGTTGTCATGGATAAATGCGAAAGAGAACAACTAGCCATGTGTAATCAAGTCTGTCTTCTGGTTGTGTCACCGGTTGTCTCTTCTGCTCCCAGGAAGGCCTTGGAACAACTTGTTCTGGGTGAGAAGAGACAAAAAAAATCCCAGTAACACACAGCGAAACCAAAAGGGAACAGTGTACTATGCACTACAATACATCACAGTGGTTGAGTGCTGGAGAAATTCAATCCCGACTTCCATTCTGATTTTCTAGGACTGTTAACATCATGCAGTAGGGCTGTGTAGTCAGCCTCAGCATGAAGCAACTTCATCTTAGCGATGCACAATAAATCCTAAAAACGGTAGGATTGCTAAATTGTCAGTTCCATGCCAAGCAAAACGCTTTCACAAAAAGACTTTGTACAGTGAGACAGAAAACACTGACAGCAACTGAGTGAGTGAATGAGATCGGCTTAGTAAGGGTTGAACCAAGCAGTCGCTTCATTTAAAATCCACCGTCCATACCTTGTGCTTGGTGCATTTCATGGAGAAGTTCTCTTCATTGAGGACACAGTCTGTGGGGAGAAAAATGCTTGGATCAATGAAGGTGACTGATCAATAGCAAAACAGCAGCTGAACCAGCCTCCACACACACATCAACCGGCTACAGATAGAACACACACACACACACGGGGTGGCATTACCGTTTTACAAACACAGTACTAGTGTTATAATATAGGAAGGGGGAGGTTAGTGTTAGGACACAGACAAACACACGATCCAGGATACACTTCACACTCCATCCCCCAGGGGGCATTAACTGGGTCTAGCACATCCGCTGCGGCCAATTACGGCCAGTCAGTGTCCCAGCTGGCAAGCCGTGAGGCTGCGGTCTGTGTCTGATGGCCCGAGTGCCTTTCCTTTTGTTTTGAGTCTTTCGTTTGGGATTAAATTCCCCTTTTTGTACATATTTATGTTTGAACAAATAATCCTGGACTGGCCGACCTAGAGGTCAAGAGAAACAGAGCTGGCCCTGACCAAGGTAGAGTTGCTCTCTCCCTGGGTACATGTATATTCAATATCTGGTCGCATGATTTCTCACATAAATGCACATTCATTCAGGTTACAGACCAGTTAGCTGGGATCCCTAGACACAACGAGTCATACAGACCAGTTAGCTGGGTCGCAGATCCCTAGACACAACGAGTCAGGTTACAGACCAGTTAGCTGGGTCGCAGATCCCTAGACACAACGAGTCAGGTTACAGACCAGTTAGCTGGGTCGCAGATCCCTAGACACAACGAGTCAGGTTACAGACCAGTTAGCTGGGTCGCAGATCCCTAGACATAACGAGTCAGGTTACAGACCAGTTAGCTGGGTCGCAGATCCCTAGACATAACGAGTCAGGTTACAGACCAGCTAGCTGGGTCACAGATCCCTAGACACAACGAGTCAGGTTACAGACCAGTTAGCTGGGTCGCAGATCCCTAGACATAACGAGTCAGGTTACAGACCAGTTAGCTGGGCCGCAGATCCCTAGACATAACGAGTCAGGTTACAGACCAGTTAGCTGGGTCAGACCAGTTAGCTGGGCCGCAGATCCCTAGACATAACGAGTCAGGTTACAGACCAGTTAGCTGGGTCGCAGATCCCTAGACATAACGAGTCAGGTTACAGACCAGTTAGCTGGGCCGCAGATCCCTAGACATAACGAGTCAGGTTACAGACCAGTTACCAGATCCCTAGACACAACGAGTCAGGTTACAGACCAGTTAGCTGGGCCGCAGATCCCTAGACATAACGAGTCAGGTTACAGACCAGTTAGCTGGGTCGCAGATCCCTAGACATAACGAGTCAGGTTACAGACCAGTTAGCTGGGTCGCAGATCCCTAGACACAACGAGTCAGGTTACAGACCAGTTAGCTGGGCCGCAGATCCCTAGACACAACGAGTCAGGTTACAGACCAGTTAGCTGGGCCGCAGATCCCTAGACACAACGAGTCAGGTTACAGACCAGTTAGCTGGGTCGCAGATCCCTAGACATAACGAGTCAGGTTACAGACCAGTTAGCTGGGTCGCAGATCCCTAGACATAACGAGTCAGGTTACAGACCAGTTAGCTGGGCCGCAGATCCCTAGACACAACGAGTCAGGTTACAGACCAGTTAGCTGGGTCGCAGATCCCTAGACATAACGAGTCAGGTTACAGACCAGTTAGCTGGGTCGCAGATCCCTAGACATAACGAGTCAGGTTACAGACCAGTTAGCTGGGTCGCAGATCCCTAGACATAACGAGTCAGGTTACAGACCAGTTAGCTGGGTCGCAGATCCCTAGACATAACGAGTCAGGTTACAGACCAGTTAGCTGGGTCGCAGATCCCTAGACATAACGAGTCAGGTTACAGACCAGTTAGCTTCGCAGATCCCTAGACATAACGACAGGTTACAGACCAGTTAGCTGGGCCGCAGATCCCTAGACATAACGAGTCAGGTTACAGACCAGCTAGCTGGGCCGCAGATCCTTAGACATAACGAGTCAGGTTACAGACCCGTTAGCTGGTCCGCAGATCCCACGTGTAACCACGCCAGCCCAGGACCTCCAGATCAGGCTTCTTCACCTGTGGGATGGTCTGAGACCAGCGACCTAGACAGCTGTTGTAACTGAAGAGTATTTGTGGATGTAATAAACACAAAATATTTTGTGTGGAAAAACTTATTCTGATTGGCTGGGCCTGGATCCCCAGTGGGTGGGCCTATGACCTCCCAGGCCCACCCATGGCTGCCCTGTGAAATCCATAGATTAGGGCCTAATTAAACTTATTTAAATTGACTGATTTGCTTACATGAAACTGTAACTCACCGAAATCGTTGATATTGTTGCACGTCACATTTATATTTTAGTTCAGTATAGATTGCTTATGAACAATCACCATTAATAAATGTAACAATAATTATGTTATTCAATGTACTGACTCCAAAGTGCGGCACGCAGGCCACGGAGTCTATTTCAATGCATACATGCTCCTATTATACACAACAAAAATATATACTTTTTACATAGGCCGTAACAAAAGATCAGTAGGCCTGTGCTAGTGATTGTGTCTTGACGCCCCATTGCTGGTGAGCTCGCAAAGTAAACAGTTCATATTTTTGATCACAAACATTTTTTGGAGCCGGACATTTATAATGGCAATCCTCTCTCCCTACAATTTGACATTTGCACTGCACCCAATCCTATAGCTGTACAACAAATCAGCAATCTGTTCTCTGGATCTTTGTTGATTGACAGCTTGCTGGTCCAATCAGAGGTCAGAGTGTGCATTTCATAAGCCAATCTGTTGCCCTTTTTATTCGAAGGGCAATGCTGTGGCTACTGCCTCTGGCTGCATGGAGAGTTATCCACAGAGACTGTGCCACAAAATAAGTCCAGAGTCTTGACGCTCCCAAGTCAAGTCTCAAATAATGACATGTTCTATCTCAAGACATCTGTGAGACAAGGAGACTCATCCAATGGTCCCGGTAGGGGACAGGAATAAGGACAGAGGAGACTCACCTGACTGTAGAGAACACCTGTAGTGATACTTGTTGGGACATCCTTTGTTGAAGCAGCCCAACGTGGCACCTGGGTTATGGCAGCGAGAACACGTCTGAGAACATGAAATACAATGAATTGGTTTTCTCGTGTTGCGGGCCAAGACCAAAGACAAGCTGCTATAGTAGTTTACATTACGGGTACATTTCGCTACACCCGCAATAACATCTGCTAAACACGTGTTTGTGACCAATGAAAATGTATTCTGATTTGACGTTGTTTGACAGAGTTGTAGCACTGTTACATACGAACTAAATGTAAAAAAAAAATAATAGTGAACAGACGGTTACAACAGCAGACATAGTCCTCATGGAAGATCACTATATATTCACCCCAACTCATATGGTCAATAAAGACATGTTTTTTATCCTGCAGGACTTACACTTACCGTCTCCTGAGCCACCTTGACTGCCTCTTCCAGGCCGTAGACCCTTCCCTTCACCAGGAACACGCCTGCAGACCAGACGCTGCAGTCCTCGTGGAGCCAGTACTCACACTGGTCCAGAGGCACCACCGGGGGAACGAACCAGTCATCCACTGCAGCCCTGGACCCAGATGTTACCGAAGGCCCAGCCTCAATCCTGCCCCTCTTAGCTCCAGGGCTGCCTGAGCGGTCGCTGTCACTCGTCCACCTCCCCGGCAGGCCCTCCCGTTTCAGCCGGGGGTCAGGTTTGTGGGGCCAGGGGACCCCCGGGGGCCGAGCACACTTTCTACCACGGCCTCTCACGCTGCAGGATGAGTCAGAGTCACTGAGATCCTCCTCTTCTTTGAGGCCTGGTTTGCTAGCTGGGGCTTCAGTGCTGGGTCTGTATCCCTCAGGGTAGTATGGCCCGTGGAGGTCCCCAAGGTCCATGGCGTTAGCCGAGCCTCCACACAGGCAGCAAACCAGGGAGCTGTGGTGCTGGCTGTGGGTGGAGGTGCGGCCCAGCTGGAGGCAGGAAGTGGAGGGTACAGCCCCTGGGATGAAACCCCTGGATCCTGAACTTCCAGCCTGCTGTTGCCCCTGGCCATTCTGCCTGGGCTTCTCCTCCTCTGGGTAGTTGATGACAGTACAGTTGGCGGGGGAGGTGGAGGAGGGCTTATGCTCTATGTGGATGAAAGGAGAGAACGTGTCCACCCTCATGTCCCTCTTCTCCTCCTTGTAGTTGATGTATTTCAGTTTGATCTCAGGCTCCCGAGGGGAGAATATTGAGGACTGATCCAGTCTGGGTTTCTTCCTTTTCTTCTTGGGAGCAGGGGTCGCCTTCCTTGTTTTGGCTGTGGGAGCAGCTGCTTCGCTGCTTGTAGTTTCAGCTTTATGCTTCCCGGGTTTCTTTGGAGATGTTTTAAGTGACGACGATACAGTCAGTAAATCCACCTCAGAGGGGGGCTCGGGACCTGACTCTCTGTGTACCGACTCCTCTAAATCTTTGTCTGGAGCAAAGGGCAGACTGGAGGTTATCGGAGATGTGCGGTGGTTGTGTGGGTATTTCGAAAAACGGGCATGTTCCGAATCTGAGGTAGACTCTATGCAACGGCCTGCGTTTGTGTAAATGTTATCCATATGACCGGTCAGTGAGGCTGCCGCCTGTACTTTAGTCTCTCCCTCACAGCGAGACTCTGCTTTATTCTGGACCTTCTTCTTCACTACAAACGAGGTCTGTTCGTTAGGACTAACACTGGCTTTAGATGGACTGCTCTGGGTGAGGGGATTTGTCTGAGACTTGGGCTTTTTAGTAGATACTTTATACCAGTTAGGATTTATATTCATCACTATGGCCTCTAGCCTGGTTCCCCTGCCAGAGCGAGGGGGAGTTGTTTCCTCTCAGAAGTCCTCTGCTCTACCTTGACATTACCATTCAAGTGAGTAGCAGCTGTCTGCTTGGGTTTCTTTTCTGAAACCTCTGGCACAGTGCTCTCGTCTTCTGTCAAATCAACAATAGGCTCCGAAGCTGCCTTGGGTTTATGTCCTGGCTGCTGGAAGTCCTTGCTGTAATCTAACCTTGGTGTATTCTCACCATTAGACCTTGTTCCCTGTACTGCAGACAGCCCAGGTCCTCCTCTCCCCAGCTCATCCCAGCAGGTATCAGCCGTGTCATCTGGTGAATAATTGTATGCACAGGGTGAGCAGGAGGGCTGAGGCAGAATGAGCCCATCCTCTACGTCGTCCAGTGAGACAGAGGGAGAGACCGGGTCCTCCAGAGGACTGATATAGTCCCTATTCAGAGAACACAGGTCCCTGGGACTCATGCTGTCCTGCATCAGGACTGGCTCTGTTCTAGAGATGAGAAAGAGAACCTCTGAAGCCCTCTGACCATCCTCCAGGTCTGTAGTGAGAGACTCTGGGGAGGAATCGATACAGATGGCAGAGTTGGACCAGCTGCTACTACCCTGGCCATTCTGCAATCCTTTGTTGACTGTGTCCTGAGAAAGAGTGCGTTTCATTGAACTCCCTCTCTGTTGAGGTTTGTATTTCTCCACTCCTCCGTTACTGGCAACTCGATGGCCATTGATTTCATGAGACTGCTGCATCAGACACACCCCTGCGACATTCTCACCCACCACCTGGGCTGGAGGGATAGAGTCAAACATTTCCGACCGAGGTGCTAAGCCCAGAGGCCTATCCACCTGCTGCAGGTAGACATCCATTGTTGAGAACCTGCTGATCGACGGGACCCCGTAGAAGAGGATGCTGGGAGAGAGAGGGATGCTGGGAGAGAGAGGGATGCTGGGAGAGAGAGGGATGCTGGGAGAGAGAG
This sequence comes from Oncorhynchus masou masou, assembly GCF_036934945.1. Classification (NCBI taxonomy): domain Eukaryota; kingdom Metazoa; phylum Chordata; class Actinopteri; order Salmoniformes; family Salmonidae; genus Oncorhynchus; species Oncorhynchus masou. The sequence goes on from NC_088229.1 coordinate 71,324,075, forward strand.
GGATGCTGGGATGCTGGGAGAGAGGGATGCTGGGAGAGGGAGAGAGAGGGATGCTGGGAGAGAGAGGGATGCTGGGATGCTGGGAGAGAGGGATGCTGGGAGAAGACATGAGACCGGCTCACATATGAGAGAGTGACTGTCGTGTTGGAGAAGGCATTGTCTGGCTGGATCTGGTCTACTGGTTGAAGCCTGTGGTCGTGGTCAGTCTCATGGAAGTTTGGGTAGCAGCTGGGAGGCTTGACTACCCGTAGGGCCTCCATGGAGTTGGCTTTCAAGAGGCATTCCTCACCTTTTCTGGTCAGGTCCATCACAGTGGGAAGGCTGTGGGTGGAGGAGAGGTCCTGTGGCTCTAAATTAGAGTCCCCCAGCGGTTGCTCCATAGCAACTGAAATTGAGCAGAAATACAGAAAGGTTAGATAAATACATGGAATTGAAATGATCTTGATGACCTCAAGTGAGAACATGACTGGATATAGGACAAGATTGGGTTCCAGCATCACCAAGCACATTGGTCAACAGTGGATTGCAACTTTATCTAGCTAGAGTACAGACAGCAAGCTGCTGGCGATAATGCACATCACAGACTTAGCTAGCTAAATATCGAAATAGCTAACTAGAAAGCAAACAAGTCAGAACTAAATGCTAAACGTGCCTCTAACGTTGTTTTCGTTGGCTGACAGCGTTCACTTAGTTTTCCATTACTATTGTTCAAAGTAATGTAACGTTAGTTGCAGATTCATTAAGTGGCAGGTCAACAAACGAGTAAACAAACAAAATATTGCGTTAGTACTTGCGGCTACAGTATCAAGCAGACTCGGGAAAAGTGGCCAAATCAGAAGTATATAAATTACTGGAAATCCACCAAAATAGATGCGATAAGAAAATAAACTAACAAAAGTTACCAACTGGCTTCGAACCTCTGCCTTCTCACAAACAAATACATTTAGCCAACTACATTTGTTTATTTATGTTTAGCCAACTACATTTAGGTTTAGCCAACTACATTTAGGTTTAGCCAACTACATTTAGGTTTAGCCATTTAGGTTTAGCCAGCTACATTTAGGTTTAGCCAGCTACATTTAGGTTTAGCCAACTACATTTATGTTTAGCCATTTAACTACATTTGTTTATTTATGTTTAGCCAACTACATTTATGTTTAGCCAACTACATTTAGGTTTAGCCAACTACATTTAGGTTTAGCCAACTACATTTAGGTTTAGCCAGCTACATTTAGGTTTAGCCAGCTACATTTAGGTTTAGCCAGCTACATTTAGGTTTAGCCAACTACAGCTAACTTTCCGTAACCTGGAATGACAGCTGACTGTCCCAATCCAGATCCCTTTAAAAAAGAAAAATCGTCAGTCAAGTGAGTTTTGACTAGGAAGTACAGCTACGACCGGAGGGGACTTTTTCCTAGCAGGTTAGAAGAAGTTACACTGCAGGTTAGGAGACTATAGTCGAGGTTGGGGAAAGGGTTAAAATGATCTCAAATGATCTCCTAACCAGTTACGAAACGTCACTTCCGGTCTTAGTTGTACTCCATCAAGTCCAGCCACAACTAGTCAAATGTGAAGGATGATTCGTGCGACAACAAGAGTTACTGTAACATTACCTCGTTAGTTATCAGATTAACCTAACTATGTAAATAGGATACGTGTTTTGATCAGGTTAGTTAATGTAACCAGTTCACGATGTACTAAACTAGCTGTAGTGTAGACGCTTACCACAAAACAATGTCCCTTGTAAAAGTTGCATCTCTCTAATACTCTTCTAAACTAACCAATGAATCTGTAGTTTATAGGATAACGTCATTTTATTGTGAAATAATAAATAATAATACAATCCTTGAATATTTGCTGGTTATTGCCATTCCGCGGTGGCGATTGATTTCCCGCAGACCACGGAGGGGTGGAGTGATGCATGTATTAGATACAGCTAACTAGCAATCAACTTTGATTTATTTATGGTTTCCTAGCTAGCTTGCTAAGCTAATTTGCTAGGCCCTTCGTATGAAACAAAAGAGCGAGCATATTGCGCTGCCGGAGACTGAAACTTACCCAAACAGGAAGGAGTGTGGGGCTTTTACAAACGTCCAATTCAACAGTGAGTCCCACCCAGCATCTTGGTCAAGAGCCAATCTAACTCTTGTACCCTAAAACCCCGAACTAGATTTGTGTCAGTAAACAGGATCAAATATCCCTGCACTTTCCCGAACACGCGTAAACTGCGCAACATTTCAAGAACAGCATTTGTCAGCTCTCAGCCTGGCAATCACAGTGAAGCATTATGGGAAGTTGGGAAACAACGAAACTTCATATACTGTCTGTCATTGGGACGAAAGCTGGCGGAGTTGCTTTTCATCGGCAGGTATTCTTGTCATGGTCCTTAATTTATAAGCATAATTTTTCTCCACACAGATATTATTTGGAATAATCGGAACATATTGTATAAAAAGACTTCTTTGTTTTTAGAATATTGATTACCGAAATAATATCCTATTGGTGAGCCAACTTGTAAATGCAGAGGGTCTTTTACTTAATCATAAGGAATTATTATCACTTTACAAGATCCCTGTGACACCTAAAGATTTTGCAAGACTAGATGCCATTCCCTCCGGTATTACTTTATTATTCAGGAACGTGTCAAGACTTGACCCTCAGAACATACGGATTATCCCTGTTGACTCATCAGTAGGAAATATTATTATTTTTGGTCCATTCAACAGTCGAGCTATACAAGTCTTGTTTCAACAGGATGTTGTATATCTATACTGTGGGGCAAAAAAGTATTTAGTCAGCCACCAATTGTGCAAGTTCTCCCACTTAAAAAGACGAGAGAGGCCTGTAATTTTCATCATAGGTGCACTTCAACTATGACAGACAAAATTAGGGAAAAACATCAGAAAATCACATTGTAGGATTTTTTATGAATTTATTTGCAAATTATGGTGGAAAATAAGTATTTGGTCACCTACAAACAAGCAAGATTTCTGGCTCTCACAGACCTGTAACTCCAGAGGCTCCTCTGTCCTCCACTCGTTACCTGTATTAATGGCACCTGTTTGAACTTATCAGTATAAAAGACACCTGTCCACAACCTCAAACAGTCACACTCCAAACTCCACTATGGCCAAGACCAAAGAGCTGTGAAAGGACACCAGAAACAAAATTGTAGACCTGCACCAGGCTGGGAAGACTGAATCTGCAATAGGTAAGCAGCTTGGTTTGAAGAAATAACTGTGGGAGCAATTATTAGGAAACGGAAGACATACAAGACCACTGATAATCTCCCTCGATCTGGGGCTCCACGCAAGATCTCACCCCGTGGGGTCAATATGATCACAAGAACGGTGAGCAAAAATCCCAGAACCACACGGGGGGACCTAGTGAATGACCTACAGAGAGCTGGGACCAAAGTAACAAAGCCTACCATCAGTAACACACTACGCCGCCAGGGACTGAAATCCTGCAGTGCCAGACGTGTCCCTCTGCTTAAGCCAGTACATGTCCAGGCCTGTCTGAAGTTTGCTAGAGAGCATTTGGATGATCCAGAAGAAGATTGGGAGAATGTCATATGGTCAGATGAAACCAAAATATAACTTTTTGGTAAAATCTCAACTCGTTGTGTTTGGAGGACAAAGAATGCTGATTTGCATCCAAAGAACACCATACCTACTGTGAAGAATGGGGGTGGAAACATCATGCTTTGGGGGTGTTTTTCTGCAAAAGGACCAGGACGACTGATCCGTGTAAAGGAAAGAATGAATGGGACCGTGTATCGTGAGATTTTGAGTGAAAACCTCCTTCCATCAGCAAGGGCATTGAAGATGAAACTTGGCTGGGTCTTTCAGCATGACAATGATCCCGAACACACCGCCCGGTCAACAAGGGAGTGGCTTCGTAAGAAGCATTTCAAGGTCCTGGAGTGGCCTAGCCAGTCTCCAGATCTCAACCCCATAGAAAATCTTTGGAGGGAGTTGAAAGTCCATGTTGCCCAGCAACAGACCCAAAACACCACTGCTCTAGAGGAGATCTGCATGGAGGAATGGGCCAAAATACCAGCAACAGTGTGTGAAAACCTTGTGAAGACTTACAGAAAACGTTTGACCTCTGTCATTGCCAACAAAGGGTATATAACAAAGTATTGAGATAAACTTTTGTTATTGACCAAATACTTATTTTCCACCATAATTTGCAAATAAATTCATTAAAAATCCTACAATGTGATTTTCTGGATTTTTCCCCCTAATTTTGTCTGTCATAGTTGAAGTGTTCCTATGATGAAAATACAGGCCTCTCTCATCTTTTTAAGTGGGAGAACTTGCACAATTGGTGGCTGACTAAATACTTTTTTTGCCCCACTGTATACCAGGGATCATAAACTAGATTCAGCTGAGGTACGATTTTTTTGTTGTTGCGTGGATGGTGGGGGCCAGACCCAAATTACAAATAATTTGTAGACTGCACATTGACCGCAAGAAGCCCAAACACATAATATTTGTCTAAAACAATAATTTCAATCCTTTCTTACATTTGTATATGATCAGGTGTCTCTCTATTATGTGTGGGAATACTTGGGAACATATTTCTCTAAATTAAAATCACTTAGAGGTGATTTAGTGTTTTTACAATCTTATGTCCAACAAAAATAACAATACACATTTTATTTGTATTTATTGCTCAAAAAACATGGGGCCAAATGAGACCACCCGCGGGCCAAATTCGGCCCTCCGTTCCATCAGTTGAGGAACCCTGCTATTTTCCTCAAGTCATGCCTTATTGGAATGGTTTTATTGATACACATACCTACTTATTAACAAAATGAAGGAAGTTTCTTTTTAAATTATTCATCAATATTGTCCTGCCAACCACTATATGAAGAAGTTTAAAAAAACATACATTCAAATTGTACATTTTGTAATGACCATCCAGAAACGGTTTTGCATCTATTTGGCACTATATTCATGTAAGGAATCTGTGTCAAGGCATCAGTAGATTATAATTGAACACATTTATTAAGATTTTTACACTATTCTGGAGAGATGTACTGCCTGGATTCTTTACTTAAGATAAAATTGTTTCAACTTATTTCTATGTAATTAATGAATTATTCTTTTGGACAAATTTCATATTCACAAATGTGCATTTACAAACAAAACACCACATTTTTTTTACCTTACAAAATTTTTCTGCCAACAAAAAAGCTGTTAGAATGATAAACATGTGTTTGCCACTTAAGGTCCTGTGTAATGTGATATTGTACCCCCAGCCCCCCCCCCGCCCCGCCCCTAGACCATTGTCCTTTGTATATTCCTTATGACCTGTTGTCCTGACGTTGGCCTATGGGTAGGTTTATGACAGTCATAAATACATCTTCCCCCCTATTCCCTCTCTTTACCCTACTGATGTTACTTTTGCAAACCCCTTGGTTAACATAGAGATTCTGGGAACATCAGAAGGTGGGGGGAAATGAACAATATTCTGGTAATCCGACCAATTGAACATATGCGGTGGTACTTAATGAATATGATGTCAGTTCAGTTGTCATCTGAGACATTCTCATCAATGATAAGATGACATAAACTCTACAGTGGAAAGTCTACACATCCGAGTTATTGGATTCACATGGAATTGTTGTTCATTTTAAATGTTTGAATATGAAATTATTCATGATGGGATGAAATGTGAGTTTAGCTTCTAAAATGTGAGATTTGGGTTTTCATAAGGTTAGGGCTCTGCTCAATCAGTGGCCCGCCCTGTGAAGGGACATGGGCTATAAAACGTTTCAAACACGCCCTCCTCTCCCTTTCTATATAAAGCCTTGACGACAATATAACCTCCTGTTCCGAGGATGTGAGGACGATGGTCCGATGTCAGAATGGTTCAGATAATAACTACAGAACGAAGCCAACATCAGCGTGAGCTTTGGTTGCGAATGGTATGAACTTTGAACTCTTATTCACTACAGAAGTGATACCTCCTAGCCGTTGAGCTAGCAACAGCAGCTGCAAACGAGGGTTAGGAAGGAACAGACAGAGTATCCCGTCTATCACACAACGACGTTACTACAACGTATACAATTGACCACCAGAGACATTCTTCAAAGGACTCGGTTTGGCAACACGGCCTTCCATCTACCACCAACCTACTGAAGCGCAGCTCAGAGTAAATATTTATTGCATTTTACTTTTCCAAATGGGCGGTAATTTAGAATGCATAAGATACTGTATTTGATAGCACAGCTTCGATCCTTTGTTTCCACAGTCTTCCCGCTCTTTCACTCAAATCCAGCCCCTTTTCTTTTGTGTAACAAGCTGTCATATCTGTTCAGCCCGTTAAGGACGTTTTCCTTTATGACATCATTTGTAATCAAGTTATGATTATTTATGTGTACGTGTAATTCTGTGTGATTAGTTAGGTATTTAGTAAATAAATAATTAAACCCAATTTTGTATTGCTGATTCAACTTGTTAGCCAGGGTTCGTGAAAATAACCAAGAATTTACAACTTTCAGATGAGACTGAATTAAGGTGACGATTAATATTGACTGCTATTGATGTAAATATTACTAGGTCTTTAAGAGTTTATTCGGAAGATAACAGCTCTATAAATATTATTTTGCGGTGACCCGACTCTCTAGTTAATTACATTTACATGATTAGCTCAATCAGGTAATATTAATTACGGAGAAATTATTTTATAGAATAGCATGTCATATCACTTAATCCAGCATAGCCAAAGACACGACACTGTGTTCCCCCATGTACTTTTTGTAAGGATTTGTTGTTAATAATAAGGAAAAAATTAAAACGACAGAGTTCAATACATCAATGTTGTACAACGTTTTACTCGAGTGAGACAACTTGTATTGTGTGAAAAGGTTTTGTCCTGAGTCATATATAAATAATATATTATAGACATTTCCATTAGTGCCGAGTACATTAGTGCGTTTTGAGGTCCGTTCGGTTCTATTATTAAAAGGTTATCATGGTTATCGAATTCGGTTTTGATTATTTGGGTTGAATGCTGTAACACATAATAAATAGCACAGAATAAAACAATGAATAAAAGTCCCATGATGGTAGTGAATTCCCATTACTGCTTGTCACTTATTAACAATTTATTCACACTACTTTAATAAAATATTTCAATTGTGTATTTTACAGTTTTATTTGAGCATTTTATTATTTAATTTCAAGTCATCATCTCACAGTGGCATGTATTCATGGATGCCAAGGGAATCCTGTCTTCCCCAAAAAAATTGAACAAGGAAAAAGTATAAAAGAAAATGTATCTTTCATCTCTCTGTGTTTCATAATTTTCCTTAAATTCGCAAGAGCTGAATGTACAGTACTTCACCTAAGAAAGCACTGGAGCGAGCCAAACAGCACCCCTCTGTCTGTATGTGTAGGCCATTTATCTGATGCTGTCTGGTCCAAAATAGTATGATATTGTTGCCACCCGTAGGATTGAACGCAATGGAGCCAGTGTGCATTTGTCCTCCGTTGATTAAAAAAAGTATAAAATAATAGCCAATCAACATTGACCTAAACCGAGTGAGCTCAACTGTGAATGGTCCTGGACCCAAAACAAGTGTCAAGCGAAGACAGTTTGCACACATCAAATAACATCGAGCTTACGTTATTGACAGAAACAACTTGAATTGTTGCATCTGTACTGAAAAAAATATCTAAATGCAACATGCAATTTCAAAGATTTTGCTGAGTTACAATTCATATAAGGAAATCAGTCAATTTAAATAAAACAATTAGGCCCTAATCAACAAATTTCACATGACTGGGCCGCAGCCTGGGAGGGCATATGCCGACCACTGGGGAGCCAGGCCCAGGCAAACAGAATGAGTTTTCCTGCACAAAAAGGCTTCATTATAGACAGAAATACCCCAAAGTTGACAGCAAACCACTCGCCTACACGGCGCCATACACGCCGTGTGCCAGGTACAGCTAAAAATGGGATTCTCAAACCACTCGCCCACACCACACCATTCACGCCGTCTGCCTGGTACAGTTAATAATAGGATTTGTCTGTGAAGTGCACACTTCTTCAGTGTGACAGTGGCCATGGAAGGTTAATATGCCCACTGAAGTCGGTTACGACGCCGAACTGCAGTCAGGTCAAGACCCTGATGAGGACGACGAGCACGCAGATTAGTTTCCCAGAAACTCAAAACTGGACAGAAATGATTCGGGTTGTGCAAACCCAGTTTCATCAGCTGCCCCAGACCATCCCACAGGTGAAGAAGCCAGATGTGGAGGTTCTTGGCTGGCATGGTTACATGTGGTCTGCTGTTTTGAGGCCAGTTGGATGTACTGCTAAATTCTCTAAAACGATGTTGGAGGTGGCTTATGGTAGTGAAATTCAATACCATGGCAACAGCTCTGGTAGACATTCCTGCAGTCAGCATGCCAATTGCACGCTTCCTCAAAACTTGAGACATCTGTGGCATTTTGTTGTGTTACAAAACCACATTTTAATGGCCTTTTATTGTCCCCAGCACAAGGTGTACTTGTGTAACAATCATGCCGTTTAATCAGCTTCTTGATATGCCACACCTGTCAGCTGGATGGATTATCTTGACAAAGGATAGAATGTTCACTAACAGGGATGTAAATACATTTGTTCACAATATTTTATTGGAATAAGCTTTTTGCATGTATGGAACATTTCTGGGATCTTTCATTTCAGCTCATGAAACATGGGACCAGCACTTAACATTAAAAAAAATGTTCATTTAACCTTTATTTAACGAGACAAGTCAGTTAAGAACAAAATCTTATTTACAATAAGGGCCTACCAAAACGCAAAAGGCCTCATGTGAGGACGGGATTACATTTTTGAAATAAATACAAATATATATATACAAATATAAATATCAGACAAAACACACATCACAACAAGAGAGACAACACTACATAAAAAGAGACACCAGACAACATAGCAAGGCAGCAACACATAGCAAAGCATGGTAGCAACACAACATGGCAACAACATGGTAGCAACACAACATGGCAACAACATGGTAGCAACACAACATGGCAACAACATGGTAGCAACACAACATGGCAACAACATGGTAGCAGCACAACATGGCAACAACATGGTAGAAACACAACATGGCAACAACATGGTAGCAGCACAAAACATGGTACAAACATTTTTGGGCACAGACAACAGCACAAAGGGCAAGAAGGTGGAGACAACATCACACAGTACATCACACAAAGCAGCCACAACTGTCAGTAAGAGTGTCCGTGATTGAGTCTTTGAATGAAGAGATTGAGATAAAACTGTCCAGTTTGTGTATTTGTTGCAGCTTGTTCCAGTCGCTAGCTGCAGCGAACTGAAAAGAGGAGAGACCCAGGGATGTGTGTGCTTTGGGGACCTTTAACAGAATGTGACTGGCAGAACAGGTGTTGTATGTGAATGATGACGGCTGCAGTAGATATCTCAGATAGGGGGGAGTGAGGTCAAAGGGTTTTATAAATAAGCATCAACCAGTGGGTCTTGCGACGGGTATACAGAGATGACCAGTTTACAGAGGAGTATAGATCGCAGGGTATTAAAATGACAGCTTTGACTTACTGTATCTTCAGATCCTCTTTGTTGCGTTCACATTTCTCAACTGTGTACCCTTTTAGACAAGCCCAAGAGACAACCAATTATAAGCCATTATCAAACATCTGCTAACAGATGTCACATATGACAACACAGAAAAACATATGATAAGCAATGTTCACCTCACCAACAATGGCCACCATATTTCAAAGGCCTACTTGGCAAAATGTCAAAAGAGGTTAGTGGAATAGTTAAGTATACCAATATGAACATAATGTATATTTGCATAAAAACACATACTTATTAGCTAGCATGACAAAAACAGAGGCTACATACAGTAGCTACAGTGCCTTGCGAAAGTATTCGGCCCCCTTGAACATGCAACCTTTTGCCACATTTCAGGCTTCAAACATAAAGATATAAAACTGTATTTTTTTGTGAAGAATCAACAACAAGTGGGACACAATCATGAAGTGGAACGACATTTATTGATATTTCAAACTTTTTTAACAAATCAAAAACTGAAAAATTGGGCATGCAAAATTATTCAGCCCCTTTTTTCAGTGCAGCAAACTCTCTCCAGAAGTTCAGTGAGGATCTCTTGATCCAATGTTGACCTAAATGACTAATGATGATAAATACAATCCAATGTGTGTAATCAGTCTCCGTATAAATGCACCTGCACTGTGATAGTCTCAGAGGTCCGTTGAGAGCATCATGAAGAACAAGGAACACACCAAAAAAATACAGTTTTATATCTTTATGTTTGAAGCCTGAAATGTGGCAAAAGGTCGCAAAGTTCAAGGGGGGCGAATACTTTCGCAAGGCACTGTACATTTCAATGGGGCTAGCAAACAGCTGGGCTAAACCCAAATCTCCATGACAACAGCAAACTGTTTTGTTAAGCAATCTTTCTGATGTTGTAAAAAGTTATATAGAAGGTCCAACGACAGGATGATTACATTCAGGGATTGTCAAAAACAGTAGCTAGGGAACAACCAACTACTTCCTGTTTTGTCTTCTGGCTGTATTTTGACAACTTATTTACTACCAACATCAATTAGTAAAACTAGTGCTGGAAACTAGTGGTTTCCTACTGAACACTGCAAAACTCTACTTGTATATCTTGAGTAGTGCATGACCTACACATTCACTACTGCACGAATAGGTTTTGTGAAAAAGTACTACTGAATTACTACAAAAATAATTGGAAAATGTCTAATTTCCATTCATTTTGAAACAGTGGAGGTTGTGTAGATCTGTTGGAAAGAAATCCAATTTAATTCCTTTTAATTTTAAAGGAGGCCAAATGTGAAGTATGTGCCAGGGCTGTGTAGACTTTCAATAGGCCCTGTAGGTGTTCTCTCTGGGCAATTGATCAATTAACTAGCAGACAGAAAATAAAACCTACTTGACTGGGGCCCTTGAGAGAAAAGTGTTGCGGTGTATAATTCCTTTTAAATCGGTTTGGAGAAAGATTAACACAGTTTAGTAGATTAAAACACTCAGGGTGCAAAAATATTTATTGCTAATAAATCGGTTGTCAGTTGGTATACATTGGCTGTATATTTACAACAGTAGAGTACAGCGAGATTGGTATGCGAGACAAAAACAAAAAAAAAACACAAATAAATACAAAGGGACTGGCACTGAACAAGACTACAGACATAACCGACTTCAACAAATCATCCTCCCATACAGCTGTGCCAATACGATTACAGAGAGAAGAATGTAAATATATTTATATCAGAAATCAGATAATCCCATTCGTTCTGTATGCGTTCAAGCAGTCGCCTTCCAGGGGTCATTTTAAAATATGCCCTGTTTCAGAAAACATTCTATGATGTTAATAATTACCATATAACAAGTCAACACATCAGGCAAGGAAGGAGCAACATCCAACGTAACAGTTTACATGTACAATGATGCAGGCAAACATTTGATTTCCAAAGCTTTGTTAAGAGGATAGAAACAGCATGTGAACACTGACCTCACCTAGCATTAACACGCAAGCCTGAAGGCAAGATTGCTCCTAAGGGGTTTGCTTATGTAAGTAATTATTCCATCATCATCATCATCATTATGCAGTTGTGTTTAGCCTTTTACAACATCATAATTACTCCTTCGGCTATTAACACAGACTAAGGAGTCCAAACAGTAGCTTACAGGCCATCTTTGTTAGTGTAGGCACGATCGATGCCTCATTAAAAACCGTACAGAGTATTTACCGTAACAAATGGTGATGAAAAACAAAACAAAAAACTAAATGTCACAGTAACTAAAGTGCATGGAATGAGTCTAGACGTAAAATTCAAATCTTCATTACCATGTTTTTTTAAAATGTTATATAATATATATATATATATATATATATATATATATATATATATATACACACGACATGTGTGTGTGTGGTGACCAGTGTGTTTCTAAATAAGTAATTACAGAGGTAAAATATAGTGGCCTTTTTAAACATGCTGCAAGGTGGCTGGAGTGGTGCGACTCAGTCAGAACTCCTTAGTGTCTTTGTCAAACAGGTGGAGTCGCTGCTCGGCAGTGAGCCCTTCCTTCAGACTCTGGAGGGGGAGAGAGACTGTTAATGACCGTGGTCAGGTTTAACTGAGAGTTTCAGGTAGACAGGACTGAATCATTGACGAGGAAGCAGATTGAAGCAAACATTGAGGTGCACTCATTTCTGTCACTGGTAAAACTGATATTTCTCTCTAACCCCACTGGTACCAAAAACAAAAAGGTGATCCCATTCCCAATCCAATTCGAACCCACAATCAAAAATGTGATTTTGACTGTTAATGTGTGAGATTCAGAGGAGGGAAAGCACAAGAGTCCAGAGGGTCTAGTAATGCAGAGGGCTTTTCTCTCATCCGTACCAGAAACGTGGGGAATAATAATGTAAGTCTTTTATACACACCCAGAAGGATGTTGGAGACCATTAGAATGAGCAGAAAGGGGATATAGTGATTATTTCTGGGTAACACACTGCTGAAGGGTGAACATATAAACAAAATGGTGGTACACCAATGATGCACTGCTATTGGTGGTTGTCTGGTTTGGTATGTGACCACAAGGAGAAAAGTAGACCTATAGGTTCTCAGGCAGCCCTCGCTGGCCCTGGGCACCGGACACAGACTGAGAAGGAGTTTGGGGGGGACCCATCTCATCACATGTTGGTACACTTCTCTCTTATAGAAGCATTTTAACCCACAATCAAATAGCACAAAGGGATTTGTTTAGAGTAATATGACAAAAGTGTTGTATGTTGGGGAATTCAAACCTCAAAAGTTGCAGTGTAATACAGTAGTTAACCTGAAGGTGGTAGTGTGTCACAGCTCAATGGCACTTGGTTCCAAACTGAACTGTTCTCACACACACAACCTTCAGCTGTGGGAGACTTCTCGATTGGGAAAAACACATTAATATGTCTTACTCAGGTGGTAATAAGTTATACCTTTGACCTCATGGTGCGTTTGGCGGCAGCAGCCGCCATCTTGAGAATGTCAGGGTTGCTTTTGGACTTCATGATATCTGAGGAGAGATAAGACAATTACTTCAATGACATGTCCTGGGGAGAAAAGTAGCATGTTCAGCTTATGTACAGTATACTATAGACACTACTGTAATAAATCTACTTGTCTGGCTGGTTGTCGTAAGGAGGTCAGTGGGTTGCAGGTCAGAGACAGTCTGGACTATGAGACATCTTATGTAAATAGACAGACCAAATGCAAATGTTGGAGGCATTGCCACACACTGGTTATGAGTGAAACAACCACCAAACTTGTTAAGACTGAAACAAAGGGCTCAGGTCATAAGTTGTGCACTAAGTAGGGACTAGGGTTCCATTCACAGGTTCCATTTGGAACACCAGGTAGGGACTAGGGTTCCATTTGGAACACAGGTAGGGACTAGGTTCCATTTGGAACACCAGGTAGGGACTAGGGTTCCATTTGGAACACCAGGTAGGGACTAGGGTTCCATTTGGAAACTAGTAGGGACTAGGTTCCATTTGGAACACCAGGTAGACTAGGGTTCCATTTGGAACACCAGGTAGGGTCTAGGGTTCCATTTAGAACACCAGGTAGGGACTAGGGTTCCATTTGGAACACCAGGTAGGGACTAGGGTTCCATTTGGAACACCAGGTAGGGTCTAGGGTTCCATTTGGAACACTAGGTAGGGACTAGGGTTCCATTTGGAACACCAAGGGTAGGGTTCCATTTGGACTAGGGTTCCATTTGGAACACCAGGTAACTAGGGTTCCATTTGGAACACCAGGTAGGGTCTAGGGTTCCATTTGGAACACCAGGTTTAGGGTTCCATTTGGAACACTAGGTAGGGACTAGGGTTCCATTTGGAACACTAGGTAGGGACTAGGGTTCCATTTGGAACACTAGGACTAGTTCCATTTGGAACACTACTAGGTAGGGTTTAGGGTTCCATTTCCAGGGTTTTTGGAACACTAGGTAGGGTTCCATTTGGACCACTCTAGGGTTCCATTTGGAACACTAGGTAGGGGTGAACACTAGGGTTCCATTTGGAACACCAGGTGGGTCTAGGGTTCCATTTGGAACACTAGGTAGGGACTAGGGTTCCATTTGGAAACAAGTAGGGACTAGGGTTCCATTTGGAACACCCAGGGAAGGGACTAGGGTTCCATTTGGAACACTGGGTTCCATTTGGAACACGGTAGGGACTAGGGTTCCATTTTAGGGACTAGGGTTCCATTTGGACCACTAGGTAAGGTCTAGGGTTCCATTTGGAACACTAGGTAGGTCTAGGGTTCCATTTGGAACAATAGGGTTCCATTTGGAACACTAGGTCTAGGGTTCCATTTGGAACACTGGGTGGGACTAGGGTTCCATTTGGAACACTGGGTAGGACTAGGGTTCCATTTTGAAACACTAGGTAGGGAAGGGTTCCATTTGGAACACTAGGTAGGGACTAGGGTTCCATTTGGAACACTAGGTAGGGTCTAGGGTTCCATTTGGAACATAGGTTAGGGATTTGGAACACACTAATGGAGTAGCAGAAGGCTAGAAAGTGTTCTGTATTCCTACCGTATCCTCCTGCCCTCTCCACCCCCTCCAGTGACGGTTCCCCCAGTGCCACGTGGGCCAGCTGCAGCTGTTCTCTGAGCCTCCCCAGGTCTCGCTCTGCTTTGGCCTTCACGATGCTCAGCTCTGTGTAGATGTCCTTGTACTTGTCTGTCGCATACTTCTTATCCTGGAGGGACAAATGATACATTGTTTAAGGTGGCAGGGTGAGAAATACAACCTCGGCATAAAATGAGAAAATAGCATAAAATACAATGAAAAATGATAAAAAGCTGTTTTAGGTAACTTGGGTCTTACTCTTTGGGCGGCCTGGAGTTCATCCCTCAGAGAGTTGATTTCCTGTTTCAGATACTGGACCTCCGACTCCTTCACCCTCAACATCACCTGGCAAAGATCAAAACGCTAAGATTTAAGGGCTGAACTTCGGCTGTGTTTAAAACCAATGTCCCCTTTCAACAAACAGGAAGACTTCAAATCGTCCAATCTTATGTTCACCTCGAGCGGAGCTTACCTCTAGTTCGTACAGTTCCTTCCCATGTGTGATGTTGCAGGTGTTTCCACCCCGTCTTCAGTGGCCATAGAGCGCATCTTAGTGATCTCAGCAGCTAGACGGTTGTTCAGTTCCTACAGACACATTACATATCATGGTAAGTGTGAGGACTATTACCTGGTTGTTTGTTAGTGCCTGGGTGTGTGTGTGTGTGTGTGTGTGTGTGTGTGTGTGTGTGTGTGTGTGTGCACCTGGTTGTGTGCGTTGAGCTCCTGGTTCTCCCTCTGACACTGTCTGAGGGCCTGTCTCTCAGCCTCCAGGGCCTGGGCCAGGTGGGCGTTCTCCAGACACTTCTGAGTGTACTGCTCTGACAACACCTCGATCTCCCTCTGGAACGAACACAGCTCCTCTCTGCAACACAGACGGGGGAGGGAGAGGGAGAGAGAGAGAACAAGAGGGAAATGCAAAGATAGAGAGAGGGAAAGAGATAAGGGGAAAGAGAGTGAGAGACAGAGGGAAAGAGAGGGGAATGTGAGAGGGAAAGAGGGAAAAAGAGAGAGAGAGGGAGAAAGAGAACACAGGAAAAGATTCAGTAAATCAGGCAATACAAGGCAACACACTCAGCCAATCAACACCATACATTTACCACTCAGTACCACACTCAGCCAATCAACACCATACATTTACCACTCAGTACCACACTCAGCCAATCAACACCATACATTTACCACTCAGTACCACACTCAGCCAATCAACACCATACATTTACCACTCAGTACCACACTCAGCCAATCAACACCATACATTTACCACTCAGTACCACACTCAGCCAATCAACACCATACATTTACCACTCAGTACCACACTCAGCCAATCAACACCATACATTTACCACTCAGTACCACACTCAGCCAATCAACACCATACATTTACCACTCAGTACCACACTCAGCCAATCAACACCATACATTTACCACTCAGTACCACACTCAGCCAATCAACACCATACATTTACCACTCAGTACCACACTCAGCCAATCAACACCATACATTTACCACTCAGTACCACACTCAGCCAATCAACACCATACATTTACCACTCAGTACCACACTCAGCCAATCAACACCATACATTTACCACTCAGTACCACACTCAGCCAATCAACACCATACATTTACCACTCAGTACCACACTCAGCCAATCAACACCATACATTTACCACTCAGTACCACACTCAGCCAATCAACACCATACATTTACCACTCAGTGCAACACTCAGCCAATCAACACCATACATTTACCACTCAGTACCACACTCAGCCAATCAACACCATACATTTAACACTCAGTACCACACTCAGCCAATCAACACCATACATTTACCAAGCAAGTACCACACTCACCAATTAGTTCCGCTGAACACTTTTCCATCATAACCAGCTGACCAATGGAAACAGTAACACAGATTTGAGAAATTTCCTTCATCTTGTAGGGTGAGTCAAACTTCAACATTGTAAGGAACCAGACTCATACAGGCACTCCTTCCTTCATATTTTAGTTCTGGTCTGACACTCACATCCAGTGTTTCCACTCAGGCTGTAACAGGCCAGACTGCTGTCAACAGTTCCTTACATTTACACCCCAGACGGCTGGGACTCAACACCATACTGTAATTCCAGGTTTGGCAAGGTCACCAGCATCGCCACCTTACAGTTCCAGGTTGCCCTGGTACCACACAGCAATCAACACCAGTCATAGTGACATACTGGCTTTGCCCAGACCTTTGTTCCCACGCTGGGTTGGATTTCAACCAATAAAAACACCATACATTTACCACACAGTAACAGGTGCAGTCACATCCACAGTTTCATACATTTAAGGTGCAGTCACATTCACAGTTTCCAGCCAGGTGTAAAAGGTGCAGTCACATTCACAGTTTCCAGCAGGTGTAAAGGTGCAGTCACATCCACAGTTTCCAGCAGGTGTAAAAGGTGCAGTCACATTCACAGTTTCCAGCAGGTGTAAAAGGTGCAGTCACATCCACAGTTTCCAGCAGGTGTAAAAGGTGCAGTCACATTCACAGTTTCCACCAGGTGGAAAAGGTGCAGTCACATTCACAGTTTAGACCTTCATCTTGTAAAGGTGCAGTCACATCCACAGGAAAAGGTGTAAGGTGCAGTCACATTCACAGTTTCCAGGGTGTAAAAGGTGCAGTCACATTCACAGTTTCCAGCTGGTGTAAAAGGTGCAGTCACATTCACAGTTTCCAGCAGGTGTAAAAGGTGCAGTCACATCCACAGTTTCCAGCAGGTGTAAAGGTGCAGTCACATTCACAGTTTCCAGCAGGTGGAAAAGGTGCAGTCACATTCCAGTTTCCAGCAGGTGTAAAAGGTGCAGTCACAGTTCCACAGTTTGCAGGTTACAGAAGGTGCAAGTCACAGCACAGTTTCCACCAGGTGTGGTGGGTGCAGGTTTGGACCCCAGGGGTGCAGGTTAAGGTGCTGGGTCACATTCACAGTTTAAAATTAAGTTATAACAGGTGCAGTCACATTCATAGTTTCCAAGGTGGGTGCAGGTGTAGAGTTTCCACCAAGGTGTAAAAGGTGCAGTCACATTCACAGTTTCCAGCAGGTGTAAAAGGTGCAGTCACATTCACAGTTTCCAGCAGGTAAAAGGTGCAGTCACATTCACAATTCCCCAACAGGTGCAGGTTATGGACCCCAAGGGTGCAGGTTATAGACCCAAGGGGTCCAGGTTATGCAGTCACCCCAAGGGGTGCAGGTTAAAATGGACCCCAGTTTCCTCAAGGGGTGCAGGTTATGGACCCCAAGGGGTGCAAGTTATGGACCCAAGGGGTGCAGGTTATGGACCCCAAGGGGTGCACGTTATGGACCCCAAGGGGTGCAGGTTATGGACCCAAGGGGTGCAGGTTATAGACCCAAGGGGTGCAGGTTATAGACCCCAAGGGGTGCAGGTTATAGACCCCAAGGGGTGCAGGTTATGGACCCCAAGGGGTGCAGGTTATAGACCCCAAGGGGTGCAGGTTATAGGGGTGCAGGTTATAGACCCCAAGGGGTGCACCCCAAGGGTTGCAGGTTATAGACCCCAAGGGTGCAGGTTATGGACCCCAAGGGGTGCAGGGGTTATAGACCCCAAGGGGTGCAGGTTATGGACCCCAAGGGGTTATGCAGGTTATAGACCCCAAGGGGTGCAGGTTATAGACCCCAAGGGGTGCAGGTTATGGACCCCAAGGGGTTACGGACCCCAAGGTTATGGACCCCAAGGGTGCAGGTTATAGACCCCAAGGGGTGCCGGTTTTGGACCCCAAGGGGTGCACGTTATAGACCAAGGGGTGCACGTTATAGACCAAGGGGTGCACGTTATAGACCCCAAGGGGTGCAGGTTATAGACCCCAAGGGGTGCAGGTTATAGGGGTGCAGGTTATAGACCCCAAGGGGTGCACGTTATAGACCCCAAGGGGTGCAGGTTATGGACCCCAAGGGGTGCACGTTATGGACACCAAGGGGTGCAAGTTATGGACCCCAAGGGGTGCACGTTATAGACCCCAAGGGGTGCAGGTTATGGACCCCAAGGGGTGCATGTTATAGACCCCAAGGGGTGCAGGTTATAGACCCCAAGGGGTGCAGGTTATGGACCCCAAGGGGTGCAGGTTATGGACCCCAAGGGGTGCACGTTATAGACCCCAAGGGGTGCAGGTTATGGACCCCAAGGGGTGCAGGTTATGGACCCCAAGGGGTGCACGTTATGGACCCCAAGGGGTGCAGGTTATGGACCCCAAGGGTGCAGGTTATGGACCCCAAGGGGTGGGGTGACCAAGGGGTTATAGACCCCAAGGGGTGCAGGTTATAGACCCCAAGGGGTGCAGGTTATGGACCCCAAGGGGTGCAGGTTATGGACCCCAAGGGGTGCACGTTATGGACCCCAAGGGGTGCACGTTATGGACCCCAAGGGGTGCACGTTATGGACCCCAAGGGGTGCACGTTATAGACCCCAAGGGGTGCAGGTTATGGACCCCAAGGGGTGCACGTTATAGACCCCAAGGGGTGCAGGTTATAGACCAAGGGTGCACGTTATAGACCCCAGGGGTGCAGGGGTGTTATAGACCCCAAGGGGTGCAGGTTATAGACCAAGGGGTGCAGGTTATGGACCCCAAGGGGTGCAGGTTATGGACCCCAAGGGGTGCACGTTATAGACCCCAATGGAACCCAAGGGTGCAGGTTATGGACCCCAGGGGGGGTTATGAACCCCAAGGGTGCACGTTATAGACCCCAAGGGGTTATGCACGTTATGGACCCCAAGGGTGACCCCAAATATAGACCAAGGGTGCAGGTTATGGACCCCAAGGGAGCAGGTTACAGACCCCAAGGGGTGCAGGTTATAGACCAAGGGGTGCAGGTTATAGAGGTGCAGGTTGGTAGACCCAAGGGTGCAGGTTATAGACCGCAAGGGGTGCAGGTTATAGACCGC
>NC_088229.1:71344196-71416537 GCF_036934945.1 Oncorhynchus masou masou
AAGGGGTGCAGGGTTATAGACCCCAAGGGGTGCAGGTTATAGACCCCAAGGGGTGCAGGTTATGGACCCCAAGGGGTGCAGGTTATGGACCCCAAGGGGTGCACGTTATAGACCCCAAGGGGTGCAGGTTATGGACCCCAAGGGGTGCAGGTTATAGACCCCAAGGGTGCAGGTTATGGACCCCAAGGGGTGCAGGTTATGGACCCCAAGGGGTGCAGGTTCTAGACCCCAAGGGGTGCAGGTTATGGACCCCAAGGGGTGCAGGTTATAGACCCCAAGAGGTGCAGGTTATAGACCCCAAGGGTGCAGGTTATAGACCCCAAGGGGTGCAGGTTATAGACCCCAAGGGGTGCAGGTTATAGACCCCAAGGGGTGCAGGTTATGGACCCCAAGGGGTGCAGGTTATAGACCCCAAGGGGTGCAGGTTATAGACCCCAAGGGGTGCAGGTTATAGACCCCAAGGGGTGCAGGTTATAGACCAAGAGGTGCAGGTTATAGACCGCAAGGGGTGCAGGTTATAGACCGCAAGGGGTGCCGGTTTTGGACCCCAAGGGGTGCCGGTTTTGGACCCCAAGGGGTGCACGTTATAGACCAAGGGGTGCACGTTATAGACCCCAAGGGTGCACGTTATAGACCCCAAGGGGTGCACGTTATAGACCCCAAGGGTGCAGGTTATAGACCCCAAGGGGTGCAGGTTATGGACCCCAAGGGGTGCAGGTTATGGACCCCAAGGGGTGACCCCAAGGGGTGCGTTATAGACCCCAAGGGGTGCAGGTTATGGACCCCAAGGGGTGCACGTTATGGACCCCAAGGGGTGCAGGTTATGGACCCCAAGGGGTGCAGGTTATAGACCCCAAGGGGTGCAGGTTATAGACCCCAAGGGGTGCAGGTTATATGGACCCCAAGGGGGTGCAGGTTATGGACCCCAAGGGGGTGCACGTTATGGACCCCAAGGGGTGCACGTTATGGACCCCAAGGGGTGCACGTTATAGACCCCAAGGGGTGCAGGTTATGGACCCCAAGGGGTAAGGGGTGCAGGTTATAGACCCCAAGGGGTGCAGGTTATGGACCCCAAAGGGGTGCAGGTTATGGACCCCAAGGGGGGTCAGTACGTTATAGACCCCAAGGGGTGCAGGTTATAGGTTATGGACCCCAAGGGGTGCACGTTATGGACCCCAAGGGGTGCACGTTATGGACCCCAAGGGGTGCAGGTTATGGACCCCAAGAGGTGCACGTTATAGACCCCAAGGGGTGCACGTTATGGACCCCAAGGGGTGCAGGTTATGGACCCCAAGGGGTTCACGTTATAGACCCCAAGGGGTGCAGGTTATGAACCCCAAGGGGTGCATGTTATAGACCCCAAGGGGTGCAGGTTATAGACCAAGGGGTGCATGTTATAGACCCCAAGGGGTGCAGAATATAGACCAAGGGGTGCAGGTTATGGACCCCAAGGGGTGCAGGTTATAGACCCCAAGGGGTGCAGGTTATAGACCCCAAGGGGTGCAGGTTATGGACCCCAAGGGGTGGGTTATAGACCCCAAGGGTGCACGTTATAGACCCCAAGGGGTGCACGTTATGGACCCCAAGGGGGTTGACCCCAAGGTTATGGACCCTAAGGGGAGCAGGTTATGGACCCCAAGGGGTGCACGTTATATGGACCCCAAGGGGTGCAGGGTTGGTTATGGACCCCAAGGGTTGACCCCAAGGGGTGCAGGGGTGCACGTTATAGACCCCAAGGGGTGCAGGTTATGAACCCCAAGGGGTGCATGTTATAGACCCCAAGGGGTGCACGTTATAGACCCCAAGGGGTGCAGGTTATGGACCCCAAGGGGTGCACGTTATAGACCCCAAGGGGTGCACGTTATAGACTCCAAGGGGTTTACGTTATAGACCACAAGGGGTGCACTACACAGCTGATTCAACTCATCATCAAGTTTTGATTATTTGAATCAGCTGTGTATTGTTAGGGCAAATACCAAAACTTTCACCTCTTGGGAAACGCAGGTGTAAGGGTTGAATGTGTGGAGAGTCCATGCAAATCATTTCTACGGTGCAAAGTCTGAGGTGCAATAGGCTGTGTGTGCAGGTAGACATAGCTGTTCAGCAGTCTGATGGCCTGGTGGTAGAAGCTGTATCGATGCTCAGATACCGTTTCCCAGGTGGTAACAGAGTAAACAGTCCATGACTCAGGTGACTGCAGCCCTTGACGATCTTCCAGGCCTTCCTCAAACACTGCCTGTTGTAGATATAATAGGAGGGCAGGCAGCGTATTGGGCAGTCCATACCACCCTTTGTAGAGCCTTCCGGTTGAGGGCGGTGCAGTAGCTGTACCAGGCGGTGATGCAGCTGGTGTTGGATGCTCTCTATAGTGCAGCGGTAGAACTCCTTGAGGATCTGAGGACCCATGCTGAATTTCTTCAGTCGCCTGATGATGATGTTGGAGTCGTACATGGCTATGCAGATGTACAGGAGGGGACTGAGCACAACACCCCTGGGGGACCCCGTGTTGAGGGTCAGTGTGGCAGACTTGTGTTGCCTACCCTCACCACCTGGGGTACAGTTGCAGAGGGAGGTGTTCATACCCAGGACCTTGAGCTTAGTGTCAAGCATGGAGGGGCCTATGGTGTTGAAAGCTGAGCTGCAGGCGATGAACATCTTTCTTACATAGGTGTTGCTCTTGTCCAGGTGGGATAGGGCAGTGTGTAGGGCAATTGCGATTGTGTCATCTGTGGATATGTTGGGTCATTTGCAAATTTTAGTGGGCCCAGGTTGTCAGGTAAGGTGGAGCTGATTTGGTTCTTGGGACCAGCATCTCAAAGCACAGTCACACCATGAGTTGTTGATAATGAAGCAAATGCCTTCTCCTTTACTTTTCCCAGAAAGATTCCTCTGGCTACGCGATAATGGAAAACCCAGCAGGCTGTCTCTCAGGTCCAGCTGGTAGGAAATCCTCACTCTGAGCTCGTAACTTATTGTCTAGAGACTGTACATTTGCTAGTACAATACTAGGAAGTATTAGGTGATTGGCCATTCTCTTTAGTCTGACTAGAACACTAGCTTTCTTTTGGAATGAATGGAACTACTTTGGGAGAATTGAACAAAGGTTTGAATCTGTCAAATTTGTGGCGAGTAAATTGCCGATTTGATGACCAGGAGGTCATAGGAGATAATACTAGAAACATTTTTTGGGGCAAATAAAGTTTATAAAAATACACTAAAATAAACAAAAAGGATGGCAAAGTTGGCTAGGAGCTATCAACACGGCAAACATGTCAGTCGGTGCCATCTTGGCATAACTTACTCGTGTTGCCTGCATATCTCCTCTATGTCTGCGTTCTCTGTGTTGCTGTTGGACTTGCGGGCCTTGTCCAGCTCCTTCTCCAGCTCTGACCGGTGGGCGTTCTTCATCGCCTCGATCGCTGGGGCAACCAAAACAAAGAACGTCGTTATTTAGGAGAGATCACCAAGCATACCCGGACCACGTTAGGTAATCATGTCGTTTTAGAAAGAAAATCCACTGTTTTATAAAACAGAACCCAAAGACCATGATAACTCACCATTGTGGATTTGTGTACACAAGTGAACAAAATACTTAATGTTAGCCTGATGGTACTGCTAGCATGGGACACTAGGCCTATATGATTACCAAGGTGCTACTGCTGATAGGGTTAGCGTTAGCAATTACTACTGACCGGCTATGGTAGCAGCAGTCTCCTCGGCTAGCAGCCTCTCCTTTTCCTCGTGTAGGTTCTCCAGTGCTCTCTGGTTTTTCCTCTGCAGTTCTTCAATCACCTTCTGGTGGGACTCCTCCATGGCAGCAAAGCCCCTCTCACAGGTGGCCTATCAATGGAGGGGAATGGGTGAAAAGTGAATTTACACAAAACCATAAGCTAGTGCCAGGAGTTTCCTGCCTGACCATGTGACTTGATTAGGAAAACCTCTGGCCCCTAGTTATAGGGTATTTTTCGTGGTCAAACTCGATGTAGTTAAAGCCCAAAAAACTCTGACCCAAAACACCTGACCCACAACCACCGTTGACCATCTATTCACTGATCACTGACGACAAACACCAAGCTAGCTACTTTAGCTATTAACAACATAAGCCTCTGGTACAGAATACACAATACGTTGACGAAATGCGTAGGCAACGAGAACACAATGTGATTGAGAAGGCTGTGTTCTGTGTAGCCTAATTATCCCTGCAACAGTGAAGGTATTCAACCTCTGCCAAGATTTTAAGCCAAGTGAAAACCCGGGCCGTCTCGCTCATAAAACACCCATTACAAATTGAGTTCGTGTCATAGCGTGTCATATCGTTTGGCCGTCTATAATGTGAAAGACGTCCACTCTGTTTCTATTGGGGATGTCTTGATGGGATGTAGGAGGTTAAGTTGAGACCGAGTAGAACACTGGTGGATAATAGGCTGATTCTGTGGGGACAGACAGACAGTGGAGTCTGGTGTCTCCTCATCGTACTGTCTCTGGGCCAGCCTGTCTGTCAAATGAGGCACAATTGGCAGCGTCGCACCAACACATTTTTTAGCAGTATAGAGAAAGAAAGCTGGGGAGGGGAGGGGGTCTGATCAACACGGTTTTAGAGTCACTCACAATGCTATTATAATTACAGTGCATGTTTCCACAAGAGGGGATTTGAATGGCCTTCCGACCAGCTCGACCCAAAAGTTACTTTCCGTCCTCTATTCAGTGCTGCTCATCTGAGTACTGTCCTATGCTCCCTCTCTCGTTTCCTAAAACGTATTTTCACAGGGATAAGTCCCCAGCGCTCAGGAAACTGGCCCAGGAGGGAACAACCTTTGAGACTGAGCCAACCACCATGCCCACTGGCTGGGTATTTAGGGGCACTTCCTACTGTGACATCACAGCAAGCAACACCTGCCCTTTGTTTAGTGTGTGTGTGTGTGTGTGTGTGTGTGCGTTCGTGGGGGCCATTTCCTGTTTAGGGGAGTGGCTGGTGTATAGTATACAACTACATGTCAATAAAGTATGTCTGACTGGAGGGACTGTGTTCCAGGGATGAAACCGTCCTCGAGGACCAGGAAGGGATCTGCTAAAACGTTATTACTGATTTTACAATGTTATTACTGTTAAGAGGACTGCAAAAATGCTACCACATGTCCGTGTCCATACACAACAACAATACAAAGATAACAACACCAGCAGCAACAACAAAAGACCTGGTGTAGCGCAGGTCAATTCATGTCAGCTGTGTCCCCACGCTGTGTCCCCACGCTGTGCTCCCAAGCTGTGTCCCCACGCTGTATCCCCAAGCTGTGTCCCCAAGCTGTGTCCCCAAGCTGTGTCCCCAAGCTGTGTCCCCAAGCTGTGTCCCCACGCTGTGCTCCCACGCTGTGTCCCCAAGCTGTGTCCCCAAGCTGTGTCCCCACGCTGTGCTCCCAAGCTGTGTCCCCAAGCTGTGTCCCCACGCTGTGCTCCCAAGCTGTGTCCCCAAGCTGTGTCCCCACGCTGTGCTCCCAAGCTGTGTCCCCACGCTGTGCTCCCAAGCTGTGTCCCCACGCTGTGCTCCCAAGCTGTGTCCCCAAGCTGTGTCCCCACACTGTGCTCCCAAGCTGTGTCCCCACGCTGTGCTCCCAAGCTGTGTCCCCACGCTGTGCTCCCAAGCTGTGTCCCCACGCTGTGCTCCCAAGCTGTGTCCCCAAGCTGTGTCCCCACGCTGTGCTCCCAAGCTGTGTGCTCCCAAGCTGTGTCCCCACGCTGTGCCCAAGCTGTGTCCCCAAGCTGTGCTCCCAAGCTGTGTCCCCAAGCTGTGCTCCCAAGCTATTGTCCAGAAAACCACAGCTTTTAAAACTATTCATGTGCTGGAGCCTGATTATAAATGCTGTGTCCCCACCATGACTGATGCTCCCATATATAAAAACACCTGGGTATGTTGGATATGATATGTTCCCCAAAGCTGTGCTCCCATTAGATCTTGTTTTGTCCCCCAAGGAAGTAAATATCAATCAAATATATTTATGCCCTTCTTGTCCCGTCAAGTGCTGTGTAAAACCCCAAACAGCAAGCAATACAGGTGTGTCCCCAATGTTATTACTGTTGACTGCAAAAATGCTACCACATGTCCGTGTACAAAGATCACAACACCAGCAGCAACAACCCACGTCAATTCATATGTCCCCAAGCTGTGTCCCCAAGCTGTGTCCCCAAGCTGTGTCCCCACGCTGTGTCCCCACGCTGTGTCCCCACGCTGTGTCCCCAAGCTGTGTCCCCAAGCTGTGTCCCCACGCTGTGTCCCCAAGCTGTGTCCCCAAGCTGTGTCCCCAAGCTGTGTTCCCAAGCTGTGTCCCCACGCTGTGTTCCCAAGCTGTGTCCCCAAGCTGTGTTCCCAAGCTGTGTCCCACGCTGTGTTGCCAAGCTGTGTCCCCAAGCTGTGTCCCCAAGCTGTGTCCCCACGCTGTGCTCCCAAGCTGTGTCCCCAAGCTGTGTCCCCACGCTGTGTCCCCAAGCTGTGCTCCCAAGCTGTGCTCCCAAGCTGTGTCCCCAAGCTGTGTCCCCAAGCTGTGTTCCCAAGCTGTGTTCCCAAGCTGTGTTCCCACGCTGTGCTCCCAAGCTGTGTCCCCAAGCTGTGTCCCCAAGCTGTGTTCTAAACCTGAGTAGGAGAACCCATGTCATCTGCTTAGAAACAGTCACTATTCAGGCCCAATAAAAACACGCAGAAAACAACAACAGCTCTTAAAACTATTCATGTAAAGCTGGAGCCTGATTATAAATGACCTGTGTAATTACCTGTCTACAACGTAATGTAGAGACCATGACAATGGGATAAAAGTTTTTTAATTTTTTAAAACATGAATTCTATGTAGTCTAAATAAATAATAATAAGACAGGATCTATGATATATAAAAACACCTGGGTATGTTGGATATGGACTATATGTTCACATACATTACCAAAGATTCTAGGTATATGATCATGGTGGAATGTGGTTAAAATACTTTTTTTTTTTTTAGCTGCGATTAGATCTTGTTTTGCATTTCTTCCTTTAAAAGAATAACGTTTCCAAGGAAGTAAATATCAATCAAATATATTTATAAAGCCCTTCTTACATCAGCTGACGTCAAAGAGTGCTGTACAGAAACCCAGTCTAAAACCCCAAACAGCAAGCAATACAGGTGTAGAAGCACCTGCATTGCAAATATGTCTACGCTTCAAGCATTCGGCAATGTTTTGATAGCCTGTCAATTATTATAAGTTCAATCAGCATGTCAGAAGGGGGGAAAGGTTAATTATTGTCAGTTAAAGCAAAAGCACATCAAAAAGACAAAAGAGGTAAGCCCCATGCACCTTCAAATGCAGGTCATTTCAACTTCCTCCTCGAGTCCACTCGATTATCTAAATCATGTATTTGTTGAGGACATCCATAGGTAGACAGCTTTAAAAAGGGCTTCAACCGTTTGCAATTGACACTTCTAATACATACGACACCTACTGAAGCAAGGAATCTGTAATGAAGCACATCAGATTGTCTCTTCCGAAGAATTGCTTTTATCAACAACTATACCTGCTGAGATGCTCGTTTCACATTGGATGTGTAAATATGCTGATAGACACTAAATAACATGACCAGAATTCTTTGTCAGCCTGACTTTCATGGGACTGTAAGAGAGGTTCTGGTTGGCCTACGCAGATGGGTTATCTCCCACATAAACAATGTTCCAGTTGGGATTTCGGAGAAGAAGTTCTGGTTAACTAACCTTTTTCCTGTCAAACAAAACGGGCTCCTCAGCGCACACCTAGCGTCAACAACCACATGCACTAGCAGTGGATTAGTCACCATGCAACACTGGAGGATACTGATATACAAAGGAAAGCAACCAGAGTGAGGATAGCAGGGCTAAGGAGTGGGTCGGGAGGGTGGGGGGGTAAGGAGTGGGTCGGGAGGGTGGGGGGGGTGCCAAGGAGAAAAGGCATCACGGACGGAGGAACAGAAAGGACAAGGAAAGGCTTCCACCTTCAGATTCTCCAGGTCTTTGTCATATTTCAGCCGGAGGTTAGCTGGGTCACCCTGGAGCTCCCTCCGCTTCATCTCCTCTGTCATGGCCGAGACCTGGGCCACCAGCTCCTGGATGCGCTCCTTGAGGGCGGAGGTTGTGGAGGTCTCAGGGGACATCGTCCCATCCTCTGCCCCAGTGGGATAGCTTCCTCCTGGGGTGACATCCATCTGATGGTGGAGCTTCTCCAGTAGGACGATCCTCTCTGTCTCGTGTTTCTTCTTCAGGTTCTCCATGCAGACAGTCAGAGAGTCGATCTCCTTCACGTTTTCTTCACGTTCTAGACGCAATATCTCAGACACCTTCGCCACTTCCTGTCGCAGATTTTCTGTTTCCTGTGTGTAGACGTCCTTGGTCTCCCTCAGCTCCAGCTTGTGCTTGGCTACCATGTCTTGCAGCTGTATGGCCTTGTCCAGGGAGTCAATGGGCTCCCCTTCGATCTGAATGTGTGTTACTGGTCTAGTATCTTCACTCATAGTTCTTTCAAGGCGTTGCAGAGGATTCTGCTGATCCGCCAATTTGGATTGGAGTTCTCGGTTCTGTTCTCCCAATAGAAAGCAGCTGGCACAGTCAGAGTTGCCAATCTGAAGTTTCTTAACCTGTGTTTCTTTCAGTTCTTTCTCGTGTTGGAAGTTCAGCCTGCTGATGAGATAGGCCATGTGAGCTTCTGTGGCTGCGTCTTGAAGGTGCTCAGACCATTGTTTCTTAACTTTGCCGGAATCAAAGCTAGCTAGGACCAAGGACAGGAGGGTGTCATTTGTGGACATTTCAATGGTGGAGGCAATTAGATTAAACAAATACACTTTCTCTTGCAATGCCTCTGTTAGATCTTTCAAAATGAGCGTGTTGGTGTCGTTATCAAGCCAGCTGCACCAATTCAAAAGGTCTGCTTGAATGGTCTGTGTCATCACAGTCATCTTATTATCAACTTCCATCTTGGGTCGAGGACAAATCCTGTTCATCAACATCAACATGCTCTTCTCAGCTACCGTACGTTGTACTACATGCCTTTCAAAACTACACACACGTTCACCTTCAGTCTCGCATGGGCTAACCTCTAAAGCGTTCAACAGACCACTCCAGAACGCTGCGTCTAATACCAACCTTTTCATTACTCTCTGACTTACTTCATCTGGCTCTTCTTCAAAGGATCCAAGGCAGTCTGTGATATGTAAAGAGCTTTTCAGATCAAGTAGTGTTTTCTCCACACTAACATCAAGCTTCACTAACACCTCTAAAACCCGACTAAGGGCCTCAGACTTCATCTTTATCTCACCGACTACTTGCTTTATAACACTTTTGTCTGCTACCTTCCTCTCACCTGTCTGCATCAAGTCTTCACTAACATTCACTTCTCTTTCTCCCCTAGCCGACTTTGCCTTTACCCCCAACTTTGCTCGCAACATCCTAATCTCATTCTCTGCCTCTAAAAGTTTCAGATTCTGGACTCTCTCCGATTCCTGGTTTCTAGCTTGAAGTTCAACTTTCTGAGTTTGAAGTTCTCTACAGAGATCTTCCTTTTCCAAGAGCTTGGCCCCTGTTGCCTCCAGCTGCTCTTTGAGTTGCCCTTTCTCCTTAGGAGCACCTTCCTCTGCCATCTGAAATCCCAGACCTTTGAGAGTGGCCTCTTTCAGCTGCAGTCTCCTCTCCCCGTCCTTCAGGCCGCTTCCTAGCACCTCCAATGTGACAAGGGCCTCATGAAGCTTCACAGACTTCTCATTCAACTCTCTCTCAAAGAACTCCCGGTCGATAGCATTGGCTTGGCTCTCTGCTAGTCTGGCCCTGACTCCGTTCAGCTCTTCTAGGATCAGTAGGTGCTGTTTCCCGCCTTGCAGGTTGATCAGCTCAGCTTTGAGCCTGTCGATCTCCCTATCTGCCTCAGTTAGTTGGTTCACTATCTCCTGATAGCGCTGGTTCAGCGCTCCGTTTTCGCTCTTTAGAAGTTCAACCCTGTGGGACAAAGCCCGTACAACGATCTCGTGACTTTCCGAGTGGTCTTCGATTTGACACAGTGGTCCGTAAGGGGTCTTCTGGCTCTCCACCTTCTGAACCCATCCTAGCATGTCCTCCATGGCCAGGAGATGCGATTCGTAACTGTGGATGCTTTCGCCCGCCCTGGCCAAGCTCTGCATCATGGTCTTGTTGTCTACCTCTTGTTGAAACTTCCAGCTCTCCAAAAGCCTCTGGCAACTACCCTGTTGTCCTATTTCCAGACTACCCTCCAGGTAGAATTCACTGTGAGATCGTAGCAATCTAACCAGTCCCTTCAGAGTCAACGACTTTCCTGATATCAAGTCCTCTAGCTCTTGAATCCTGTCTGCACTATCTTCGATCAAAAAGCCAACAGTCTTTTTGACGGGCGGCTCTGAAGAAGGGGCTGTTGTTTGGGGGTGGGAAAGGTAAAGTTCCTTGATGGAGAGGTGGGAAAGCGAGAGGCCAAGCTGTGCCTGCATATTACGCTTTTTCAGTTCTTGCAGCTGCAGGAGCTCTTTGGTCTCCTGATACTTCCTTGCTAAGCTCTGCGCTTGAGAACTAACCAGTTCCGGCCTCTTCGTCTGGGGCTCGATATCAGCCTCCAGAACCAAAGGGAGATCCAGCTTGGAAAAGGGGACCAGAAAGTTGGTTAACACACACAGCAGGGGTGAGAAAGGCTAGCTAAATTGTTTTAGGTAATACATCAATGATTTCCCTCAGAGCAATTTAACATTATGAAATCATAATATAAAGCACCAGTCAAAAGTTTGGACACACCTGCTCATTCCAAGGGTTTTCCTTTATTTTATTTTTTTTACCATTTTCTACATTGTATAATAATAATGAAGACATTACAACTATGAAATAACACGTATGGTATCATGTAGTAACCAAAAAAGGGTTGAACAAATCAAAATATATTTTATATTTCAGATTCTTCAAAGTAGCCACCCTTTGCCTTGATGACAGCTTTGCACACTCTTGGCATTCTCTCAACCAGCTTTATGAGGTCACCTGGAATGCATTTCAATTAACAGGTGTGCCTTGTTAAAAGTTAATTTGTGGAATTTCTTTCCTTTTTAATGCGTTTGAGCCAATCAGTTGTTTTGTGACAAGGTAGGGGTGGTATACAGAAGCTAGCCCTATTTGGTAAAAGACCAAGTCTATACTACAGCAAGAACAGCTCAAATAAGCAAAGTGAAATGACAGTCCATCATTACTTTAGAACATGGTCAGCCAATACAGAAAATTGAGAACTTTAAGTTTCTTCAAGTGCAGTTGGAAAAACCATCAAGTGCTATGATGAAACTGGCTCTCATGAGGACCGCAACAGGAACGGAAGACTCAGAGTTACCTCTGCTGCAGAGGATAAGTTCATTAGAGTTACCAGCCTCAGAAATTGCAGCTCAAATAAATGCTTCACAGAGTTCAAGTGACAGACACATCTCAACATCAACTGTTCAGAGGAGACTGTGTGAATCAAGCCTTCATGATTGAATTGCTGCAAAGAAAAAACTACTAAAGGACACCAAGAAGGAGAAGAAACACAAGCAATGGACATTAGACCAGTGGAAATCTGTCCTTTGGTCTGATGAGTCCAAATTGGAGATTTTTTGGTTCCAACCGCCGTGTCTTTGTGAGACACAGAGTAGGTGAACGGATGATCTCCGCATGTGTGGTTCCCCCGTGAAGCATGGAGGAGGTGGTGTGATGGTGCTTTGCTGGTAACAAAGTCTGATTTATTTAGAATTCAAGGCACACATAACCAGCATGGCTACCACAGCAGTCTGCAGCAAAACACCATCCCATCTGGTTTGCACTTAGTGGGACTATCATTTGATTTTCAAAAGGACAATGACCCAACACACCTCAAGGCTGTGTAAGAGCTATTTGACCAAGAAGGAGAGTGATGATCTGGCCTTCACAATCACCCAACCTCAACCCAATTGAGATGGTTTGGGATGAGTTGGACCACAGAGTGAAGGAAAAGCAGCCAACAAGTGCTCAGCATATGTGGGAACTCCTTCAAGACTGTTGGAAAAGCATTCCTCATGAAGCTGGTTGAGAGAACTCCAAGAGTGTGCAAAGCTGTCAAGGCAAAGGGTGGCTACTTTGAAGAATCTAAAATATATTTTGATTTGTTTAACACTTTAGTTACTACATGATTCCATTATTTCATAGTTTTGATGTCTTCAATATTATTCTACAATGTATAAAATAGTTTTAAAAAATAAACAAAAACCCTTGAATGAGTAGGTGTGTCCAAACTTTTGACTGGTACTGTATATCATTTTGACTTCAACATTATGCCATTTAACAATAACGAAGAAAAACATTACAGCTTCTATCATTAGGCCAAATTATGAGAATTAGAGCGCCGGAAAGAGATTTAATGGCCATGATTAGTGAATCACAAATTAGCATGCACATTAAATGGTTAAGGAGTTCATTCACGGGGTAAGTAATGCAAAGTTAGTGCTAGCTAGGTGGTTTAATTAGAGATAGGAGGCATACCAGGTTCTTGGAATAAACTATGTTCTTGAGATATCCTTTTCCTGAATTCTTCCCGCTCTTCACAAAACATTTCTCAAAAAGGCACTCATCACATCACATTTCATTGCGTAATAGCAATAACAATGCAGGCCAGAACTAAAATCAAACAGTGTAACGAATGTGAAAATTGCTTCTTAAAACCCCAAATAAGTAAAAACAACACGAACAGGAAATTAATTATTTTCTCCTGAAATGACCTTTTTTTTTGTTGGCTTTAGCAAAAAAAATGCAAAGGATAATAAAGGATAAGCATAAACTAACCAGATTCTCTCCCTACCTAAACATCAAAGCCGTCAACTCAAAAACGTCCCCTTTTGAACTGAATCAAATTTGTTACACAAGCTATCCAAGAAAACCAACTATCTTTGATAAAACTCAGATGATTTACACAATTAAGTGGTGAAGAATTCAAAAAAGCATACATTATAACCCTCCTTACGGACACACTCTGACCCGCTCTCTAACACACACACACACACACACCTATTATCTGCATAAAGGCCTGGAGCGCACATCAGTAAAAAGACGAACGGATGGTCGGGAACAGCAGTAAAAACACAAAACATCTGAAATCCATTCAAATAAAAATCCATCAGGAGACAAGCCAGACCATGTTATTTTATACAGTTCTGAGGCAAACGTCATTATTTCAACTACTATGGTCGTACTGTTGAAGTCAAGTGTGCATTTATGCCATTCTACAGCATCACAGGAACACCGAAAAGGAAACCTATCCATCTAAATGTTAATCGTTAATTGAATGCATCACGTTCGATACACATGCATGACTTTGCGACATCTGTCATCACCTAAAAAAAAAAAAAACATCAGCAAGAAGCCGTAAAAGGAGTGATAAAAACAAGATGTTTCTCCTCACATGCAACGAACGGACTCATGCAAAGGAACATTCTGGAGACGTTTTGGAGCCCTGATGTCAGTCAGTTTGATGTTCTCTCACAATTAAAATACAACATGCAAAAAGGAGGTTATGAAATGAAAAGAGAACACCACCGCTCAATCTGCACGGTTTACTTCATGAAATCTTAACTCAACAGGACTGCCTATAGAGAACAGAACAGCTCTGAGGAGAAGAAAAGCTCTGTGGTGCTTACCTGGGAGACGTATCCAGAACAGATGTGCTGCTCTCTCTCCAGAGCCGTCCTCAGCTGGACCTCCAGATTCTGTTTGTGCTGGTTGGAGTGCAGCAGCTGCTGGTGACAGCTCCCCAAATGCAGCTTCAGCTCTTCTACCTGGGAGAGGCAAGGTACAATGGACAAGGTGAACACTGACCTATCAGCAACCTCTGACCTTTGACGTTGATCTCGGTTCCCATAAAAACACCCACCCCTTTCTTGTAGCTCTCCAGCAGTTTCTCCAGCTTGGCCGTCTCCCTGGTCTGCAGTGTCGAGGGCAGAGTTACCCTCCTCTCATCCCTGATGGGTGTCTGCTCTACCTGCTGCCAGCGTTGCTCGATCTCCACCTCCACCTTCTGTTGCCTCTCCAGGGAGGGGGGACCCACGCACTCACCCCCAGGGCTGCCTTCACTCCCTCCCCCCTTCTCAAAGTCCATCCTCCCGCCCTCGGAGCCTGCTGGTTGGTCCTTGGAGGAGCCAGTGACAGATTCATACCTCCTCCGTCGTTCTTCCCTCCTCCGGTTCCGATCGGGGTCTCCTATGTCAGTCTGCAGGGGCTCAGCCTTCTGGGCCCGCTGCTGGGCCAAAGCCTGGGCAATGGGTCGGAACTCGCCCCAGTCGAAGGTCTTTGAGCGGCCTTGTTGTCTGCGCTCGCGTGCCCGGCTCTTCTTAGGGCCTGGACCTGGCTCACGCTCTACGGACGAGGTCTCGGAGGAAGGGGAGTCCTGGGTCACATCTGGCTGAACCAGCCCCTCCAGTGGGGAGAAGGAGCTGTGGTTGCTAGCCACGTCTGGAGCGGTGGAGGGTCTGACATTCTTCAAGACAGCCTGGATCCAGTTCCTCCGTATGCCTGCAGTCATGGCCGACAGGGTGTGCAAGCCCTCCCGGGTCTGAGGAGGACAGTTAGGACGTTAGATTCACACTGTCCAATAACAGCTATCCGATTGGGTGACAGTGAAGGGCTCCGTTACATCCATACAACGACATGCTTTTTGATAATAAAAAGTGACAAAAATGGTTAGATAAATGCAAATCAAATCATTATTACGATATTAAATATTCTGAGACTGTATGTGAGTGAGTGGGGCTTACATGTATCTGGAAGCCGTAGTTGCGTTGAGCCTGGTATTCAGTGACATTATAACACATAGACAGGTCTATCTCCCCGTCCAGATCTGAAGCCTGCAATACAGCATTATTACAGATGGTGAAGTCAGGAACAGAATAGTCTATTAGCAGCATACAAGCAGACAGTTTTCAGGGACAATTCTTTTGAAACTGGCTACTGTGTACTTACGGCGAACAAAAATATAAAACGCAACATGCAACAATTTCAAAGAGTTTACATTTCATATAAGGAAATCAGTTAAATTAATTTCATTAGGCCCTAATCTGTGTATTTCACATGACTGGGGAATACAGATATGCATGTTGGTCAAAGATGACTTTAAAAAAAAGTAAGGGCGTGGATAAGAAAACCAGTCAGTATCTGGTGACCATCTGCCTCATGCAGCGTGGCACATCTCCTTCACATAGAGTTGATCAGGCTGTTGATTGTGGCCTGTGGAATGTTCTCCCACTCCTGTTCAAAGGCTGTGTAAAGTTGCTGGATATTGGCAGGAACTGGAACACAGTGTCATACACGTCAATCCAGAGCATCCCAAACATGCTCAATGGGTGACATGTCTGGTGAGTATGCAGACAGTGGAAGAACTGGGACATTTTCACCTTCCAGGAATTGTGTACAGATCCTTGGGACATGGGGCCGTGCATTATCATGCTAAAACATGAGGTGATGGAGGCAAATGAATGGCAAGACAATGGTCCTCAGGATCTCTTCACGGCATACAAATTGTCATCGACAAAATGCAATTATTCTAGTTGTCCATAGCTTAAGCCTGCCCATACCATACCCCCCCAATGGGGCACTCTGTTCACAACGTTGACATCAGCAAACAGCTCACCCACACAGTCTATGAAGCTTCCCTGAGACGGTTTCAGACAGTTTGTGCAGAAATTATTCAGTTTGTGCAAACCCACAGTTTCATCAGCTGCCTGGGTGGCTGGTCTCAGACCATCCCACAAGGTGAAGAAGTCAGATGTGGAGGTCCTGGCCTGGCGTGTTTGAGGCCGGTTGGACGAACTTCCAAATTCTCTAAAACAATGTTCGAGGCCAGCTTTTATTGTCCCCAGCAGAAGGTGCACCTGTGTAATGATCATGCTGTTTAATCAGCTTCTTGATATGACACACCGGCCAGGTGGATGGATTATCTTGGCAAAGGAGAAATACTCACTAACAAGGATGTAAACAAGTTTGTGCACAACATTTGAGATAAATAAGCTTTTTGTGCACATGGAGCATTTCTGGGATCTTTTATTTCAGCTCATGAAACATGGGACCAACACTTTACATGTTGCTTTTATATTTTTGTTTAGTATACAACGTTATCAATAGGAAACCAATACTGTATTGACGAACATGTATTCATTTATTTTAAAGATAACTACTGCCCTTGCTATAGTCGGTCACAGTTAAACTAGCACGATGGACGAGTCTGGATGGATTTAGAGAGAAAAAGTCACCTCTTCAGCAATGGAGTCCTTGTAGTAACGGAGGCTGTGGTCCGTCAGTACGAACCAAAACTTTGTCCACTGTAGAGGGGAGAGAGAGAGAGAGAACACAACAGAGTTCACTGGGAATACATCAACTGTTCTGTTAGTCCAGTAGACTGAGAATAATCAAATCACATTTTAGTTTTTAAAGCCCTATTTACATCAGCCAATGTCAGAAAGTGCTGTACAGAAACCCAGCCAAAACACCCAAAATACAATGCATATATAGAAGAATAAAACATATATTTAGCGCCAGTGAGAGTTATCACAATGACATTAGGAGCTCGGTTTCTGTATGCAATATATACATTTGAGTAATTCAACGAAGTGATATACAGTAGTGAGTGCATACGTTTTCATACTGGTCCCCAGTGGGAAGCGAACCCACAACCCTGCCGTTATAAGCGCCATGCTCTACCAACTGAGCTACGCTACACACAGCACAGACAACTACCCGAACAAACTCATAGAAGAGGATACTGAAGTGATGTTAGTCCTCTGAACAGTAAGGATTTCTATGAGAGCTGTGTGTTAACTTGGACTGTGCAATATATCAAATCAAAGGGGCGGCAGGGTAGCCTAGTGGTGAGAGCGTTGGACTAGAAACCAGAAGGTTGCAAGTTCAAACCCCCGAGCTGACATGGTACAAATCTGTCGTTCTGCCCCTGAACAGGCAGTTAACCCACTGTTCTAGGCCGTCATTGAAAATAATGTCCTAGGCCGTCATTGAAAATAAGAATTTGTTCTTAACCTACTTGCCTAGTTAAATAAAGATTAAATAAAGTTTAAAAATAAAAAAAGACGGACTGACGCTCGGCTCGAAAGGCCATAGAATACTAGAACATTCTAGAAGGGTGAACGTTCAGATGACTACTGCTACTGATTCCCTGCTTTTTTCTGACAAATTAAAAATTAACAATGTAAATACGATTTTCAAATAATTTTTCAAGTGTCATGATTTCTAAGGAACATATAAAAACAAAAAAAAACACAGCATGAGTTGTTTTGGGGATGTTTGTAGGTATGGTTTGTTGTTTACTTGTCCATGCTCATCCAGCTTCACCATCCAACCTTTCTTGAAGTTCAGCAAGTCCGGCTGGAAAAAGAAACAAAAAGACAGTGTTTACACACCATCCCTAAAAGCATCCCTTCAAATCGACTCTTTAAAAACGCCAATGAAATCAAGCCATGGCCCAGTAAAGTCTAGTGACGCCACACAGCAACATCACGCAAGATGAACCAAGAGATGCTGAAACACACAGAAACCAGGTGACCAAAGTTAGTCTTTTTTTTAAAAAAAACAACTTCTATCTGGGATCCACGCAGGCCTTCATAACTTTAACATGGCATACGTACAGCTGAAAGAAAAGGTATGAGTTATCACAACTACAGTACATAGCTGACAGAAACATTGTAATTCCAACACTCTGTATTTTCTGCACTTTGTTAAATAGATGTTGACGTATTTGGACAATTTTGAGTATTTTGAACATTTGCATGGTTAAAAAATACACTTCATTAGTTAACTTAATGTCTGAGAAAGAGCGGGGAAACAAAAGAGGTAGAAGTTTCCCCTGGACACAGACCTAGGATCAGATTGCCTTAGCACTAATCATTTGGAGGATACAATAATAACTGACCCTGGACTAGTGCTTAGGGGAAACATGTATCTACTCCACTATGCATCACAGATCCTGCTATACAAGTCTTAGTGCTGAGTAAAACAGTTCATGTCTGCTGTGGTTTCACACAGTGGGAGAAACACACACACACACACAGTGGGAGAACACACACACACACACACAGTGGGAGAACACACACACACAGTGGGAGAACACACACACACAGTGGGAGAACACACACACACAGTGGGAGACACACACACACACACACAGTGGGAGAACCCACACACACACACACAGTGGGAGAACACACACACACACACAGTGGGAGAACACACACACAATGGGAGAACACACACACACAATGGGAGAACACACACACACACACAGTGGGAGAACACACACACACACACACACAGTGGGAGAATACACACACACACAGTGGGAGAATACACACACACACAGTGGGAGAACACACACACACGTGCAAACGCACACACACATTCAAACACAAAATGGGAGAATGGCTGAACACAGGACACACAGTGGGAGCTGCCCACACACACACGTGCAAACGCACACACACATTCAAACAGTGCAAAATGGGTGCCAACAAACAGAGGCCTGAAAGCCATGGCTGAACACAGGATAACCTGGAGAGGACCCATCACAGCCCCCTTGCCTGTACTGTCCCCCCTGCAGCGTGGAGGACTCACATTAGGACGTCCCAGCCACGTCACCCATCACAACCCCCATCTCTGAAAAAGCATGTCCCAGCCATGTCACCCATCACAACCCCCTTGCCTGTACTGTCCCAGCCACGTCACCCATCACAGCCCCCTTGCCTGTTCTCTACAGTTTAATCCTCAACCAACGCAGACATGAAAACCCTTGCCACTAGAACAGTCGGAAAGAGCAGGAACCAAAAGATTCAGAGGTGCAGACTAATAGATCATAAACCACCACAATCCCTAGACGACCTATTTTATTAAACTAACAAAAAGGCACGGTGTACCAAAATGGGTTCGTTCCTTCATTACGACGGCTGAGCCAGGAGCTGCTGTAGCAGCACGTTCAGTACCATGTGGCTGAAAGGTTTAGTGGTTCCACAGCACACCATGACTCATCATTATCATAACATTATCATTAGCTAAGGCCTGCTGCACCCTTTGTCAACCCAAATACTTTGCCTCCTTATCTTTCATTATTGCTGCTGGGTTGTCGAGCAGGAACCTGGACAGTAAGCATTTCATTGGACGGTTGAGAGAACGTTTATCCCGTACGTACGCCGACTAAAATTTGAATGCTCTTAACACCGGTCACTCGACCTATACTCTCCACCAACTCAACGACCCATTTAAAAGCTCCACTCAGCAGGGATAAAGTCGTCCCCTGGCATTGCTGATGACCTATTAGCCTGCAGCTCTAGGAGAACATAAGAACTATTGTGATGTTATCTGGACCTGGAGAGAAAGCTCCCCTACACACACACACACACACACACACACACACACACACACACACACACACACACACACACACACACACACACACACACACACACACACACACACACACACACACACACACACACACACACACACACACACACACACACACACACACACACACACACACACACACACACACACACACACACACACACACACACACACACACACACACACACACACACACACACACACACACACACACACACACACACACACACACCTTAAGTAAACAATCAGCGCTAACTGATTACAATGTTCTCAGTTGAAAAGTCCACCTGGTGTATTTGAGTATGTCAGAATGACACACCCGAGAGGCGACAAACAAACACTGAATGACGGAAGAGAGGAAAGTCAATCAATCAAATGTATTTATAAAGCCCTTTTAATTGTTATTATTATTATTATTTTTTACACCAGCTGATGTCACAAAGTTCTGTACAGAAACCCAGTCTAAAACCCCCAAACAGCAACCAATGCAGATGTAGAGACTGAAATGGTACTCACGGTCATGACGGACTCGGTGGTCCTACGGTCCAGGGACTTGGCTCGTCTGAGAGGGGGCAGAGTGGAAGGGAAGTCCAGGCCCTGGTCATGTCTCTGCTCCTGAAACACACAACGTAACATCAACACTCCAGCAGCCATTTGGGTTAAAATTAAATCGGCATGGCCGATTAATTCGGGCCGATTTCAAGTTTTCATAACAATCTGTAATTGCCATTTTTGGACGCCGATTACATTGTACTCCACGAGGAGACTGCGTGGCAGACTGACCACCTGTTTCTCCACGAGGAGACTGCGTGGCAGACTGACCACCTGTTTCTCCACGAGGAGACTGCGTGGCAGACTGACCACCTGTTACTCCACGAGGAGACTGCGTGGCAGACTGACCACCTGTTTCTCCACGAGGAGACTGCGTGGCAGACTGACCACCTGTTACTCCACGAGGAGACTGCGTGGCAGACTGACCACCTGTTACTCCACGAGGAGACTGCGTGGCAGACTGACCACCTGTTACTCCACGAGGAGACTGCGTGGCAGACTGACCACCTGTTACTCCATGAGGAGACTGTGTGGCAGACTGACCACCTGTTACTCCACGAGGAGACTGCGTGGCAGACTGACCACCTGTTACTCCACGAGGAGACTGCGTGGCAGACTGACCACCTGTTTCTCCACGAGGAGACTGCGTGGCAGACTGACCACCTGTTACTCCACGAGGAGACTGCGTGGCAGACTGACCACCTGTTTCTCCACGAGGAGACTGCGTGGCAGACTGACCACCTGTTACTCCACGAGGAGACTGCGTGGCAGACTGACCACCTGTTACTCCACGAGGAGACTGGGTGGCAGACTGACCACCTGTTACTCCACGAGGAGACTGCGTGGCAGACTGACCACCTGTTACTCCATGAGGAGACTGCGTGGCAGACTGACCACCTGTTTCTCCACGAGGAGACTGCGTGGCAGACTGACCACCTGTTACTCCACGAGGAGACTGCGTGGCAGACTGACCACCTGTTACTCCACGAGGAGACTGCGTGGCAGACTGACCACCTGTTACTCCACGAGGAGACTGCGTGGCAGACTGACCACCTGTTACTCCACGAGGAGACTGCGTGGCAGACTGACCACCTGTTACTCCACGAGGAGACTGCGTGGCAGACTGACCACCTGTTACGCGAGTGCAGAAGGGAGCCAAGGTAAGTTGCTAGCTAGCATTAAACTTATCTTTAAACTTATCACTATTATCACTACTACACATGGTTGATGATATTACTAGTTTAACTAGTTTGTCCTGAGTTGCAAATAATCAATGCGGTGCCTGTACATTTTATCATCGAATCACAGCCTACTTCGCCAAACAGGTGATGATTTAAAAGGGCATTCGCGAAAACAGTACTGTCGTTGCACCAGTGTACCAAACCATGAACATCAATGGCTTTCTTAAAATCAATACACAAGTATATATTTTTAAATCTGCATATTTATTTAAAAGAAACTCATGTTAGCAGGCAATATTAACTAGGGAAATTTTTTTCCAACAATTGTTTACAGACAGATTATTTCACTTATAATTCACTGTATCGCAATTCCAGTGGGTCAGAAGTTTACATACACTAAGTTGACTGTGCCTTTAAACAGCCTGGAAAATTCCAGAAAATTATGTCATGGCTTTAGAAGCTTCTGATAGACTAATTGACATCATTTGAGTCAATTGGAGGTGTACCTGTGGATGTATTTCAAGGCCTACCTTCAAACTCAGTGCCTCTTTGCTTGACATCATGGGAAAATCAAAAGAAATCAGCCAAGACCTCAGAATTTGTTTTTATAGACCTCCACAAGTCTGGTTCATCCTTGGGAGCAATTTCCAAACGCCTGAAGGTACCACGTTCATCTGTACAAGCAATAGTATGCAAGTATAACAAACACCATGGGA
Source organism: Oncorhynchus masou masou (assembly GCF_036934945.1). Lineage (NCBI taxonomy): Eukaryota > Metazoa > Chordata > Actinopteri > Salmoniformes > Salmonidae > Oncorhynchus > Oncorhynchus masou. The sequence goes on from NC_088229.1 coordinate 71,366,070, forward strand.
CCACGCAGCCATCATACCTCTCAGGAAGGAGACACGCTCCTAGAGATGAACGTCCTTTGGTGCAAAAAGTGCAAATTAATCTCAGAACAACAGCAAAGGACCTTGTTAAGATGCTGGAGGAAACAGGTACAAAATAATCTATATCCACAGCAAAAGGCTCTCCAGAGGGTAGTGGGGTCTGCACAACGCAGGAAGGCCATAAAGATCATCAAGGACAACAACCACCCGAGCCACTGCCTGTTCACCCCGCTATCATCCAGAAGGCGAGGTCAGTACAGGTACATCAAAGCGGGGACCGAGAGACTGAAAAACAGCTTCTATCTCAAGGCCATCAGACTGTTAAACAGCCACCACTAACATTGAGTGGCTGCTGCCAACATACTGACTCAACTCCAGCCACTTTAATATTGGAAAAATGGATGTAAAAAATGTATCACTAGCCACTTTAAACAATGCCACTTTTATATGTTTACATACCCTACAGTACTCATCTCATATGTATACACTGTACTTCATACCATCTACTGCCTATGCTGTTCTGTACCATCACTCATTCATATATCTTTATGTACATATTCTTTATCCCGTTACACTTGTGTGTATAAGGTAGTTGTTGTGATATTGTTTGGTGAGATTACTCGTTGGTTATTACTGCATTGTCGGAACTAGAAGCACAAGGATTTCGCTACACTTGCATTAACATCTGCTAACCATGTGTATGTGACAAATAAAATTTGATTTGAAACGAGTCCTACATCGACATAACCTGATAGGCCGCTCAGCCAGGAAGAAGCCACTGCTCCAAAACCGCCATTAAAAAGCCAGACTACGGTTTGCAACTGCACATGGGGACAAAGATCGTACTTTTTGGACAAATGTCTCTGGTCTGATGAGACAAAATAGAACTCTTTGGCCATAATGACCATCGTTATGTTTGGTGGAAAAAGGGGAGGCTTGCAAGCCGAAGAACACCATCCCAACCGTGAAGCACGGGGGCGGCAGCATCATGTTGTGGGGGTGCTTCCTGCAGGAGGGACTGGTGCACTTCACAAAATAGATGGCATTATGAAGATGGAAAATTATGTGGATATATTGAAGCAACATCTCAAGACATCAGTCAGGAAGTTAAAGCTTGGTCACAAATGGGTCTTCCAAATGGACAATGACCCCAAGCATACTTCCAAAGTTGTGGCAAAATAGCTTAAGGACAACAAAGTCAAGGTATTGGAGTGGCCATCACAAAGCCCTGAACTCAATCTCAAAGAAAATATGTGGGCAGACCTGAAAAAGAGTGTGGGAGCAAGGAGGCTTACAAACCTGACTCAGTTACACCAGCTCTGTCAGGAGGAATTCACCCAACTTAGTGTGGGAAGCTTGTGGAAGGCTACCTGAAACATTTGACCCAAATTAAACAATTTAAAGGCAATGCTACCAAATACTAATTGAGTGTATGTAAACTTCTGACCCACTGGGAATATCATGAAATAAATAAAAGCTGAAATAAATCATTCTCTCTACTATTATTCTGACATTTCACATTCTTAAAATAAAGTGGTGATCCTAACTGAGACAGGGAATTTTTACTATGATTAAATGTCTGAGTTTAAAAACTGAGTTTAAATGTATTTGGCTAAGGCGAATGTAAACTTCGACTTCAACTGTGTGTATGTGTGTGTGTGTGTGTGTGTGTGTGTATGTGTGTGTGTATATATAAAATAAAAACATTTAAAAATAAATAAAAATTCGGCCAATTAATCGGTATCAGCTTTTTTTGTTCGTCCAATAATCGGCATCGGCGTTGAAAAATCATAATCCGTCACTTTTTTAAATTTCGGACGATACAATTTCGGACGATACAAAAGAGGTTGAACAAGCTGGTAATAGGGGTTGCGACAATGGCGGCAGATTGTTTTAGAAAGAGAGGGTCCAGATTGTCCTGCCCAGCTGATTTGTACCGGTCCAGGTTTTGCAGCTCTTTCAGAACATCTGCTGTCTGGATATGGGTGAAGGAGAAGCTGGGGAGGCTTGGGCGGGTAGCTGCGGGGGGGCGGAGCTGTTGGCCGGGGTTGGAGTAGCCAGGAGGAAGGCATGGCCAGCCGTTGAGAAATGCTTATTGAAATTTTCGATTATCATGGATTTATCAGTGTTGACCAGCCTCAGTGCAGTGGGCAGCTGGGAGGAGGTGCTCTTGTTCTCCATGGACTTTACAGTGTCCCAAATTTTTGGGGAGATAGAGCTACAGGATGCAAATTTCTGCTTGAAAAAGCTAGCCTTTGCTTTCCTGACAGACTGCGTGTATAGGTTCCTGACTTCCCTGAACAGTTGTATATCGTGGGGACTATTCGATGCTATGGCAGTCCGCCACAGGATGTTTTTGTGCTGGTCAAGGGCAGTCAGGTCTGGAGTGAACCAAGGGCTATATGTGTTCTTAGTTCTGCATTTTTTTTGAACGGGGCATGCTTATCTAAGATGGTGAGGAAATGACTTTTAAAGAACGACCAGGCATCCTCGACTGACGGGATGAGGTCAATATCCTTCCAGGATACCCGGGCCAGGTCGATTAGAAAGGCCTGCTCGCAGAAATGTTTTAGGGAGCGTTTGACAGTGATGAGGGGTGGTCGTTTGACCGCGGAACCATAGCGGATACAGGCAATGAGGCAGTGATGCTGACTGAAAACAGCGGAGGTGTATTTGGAGGGCAAGTTGGTCAGGATAATGTCTCTGAGGGTGCCCATGTTAACAGATTTGGGGTTGTACCTGGTGGATTCCTTGATGATTTGTGTGAGATTGAGGGCATCTAGCTTAGATTGTAAGACTGCCGGGGTGTCCCATATCCCAGTTTAGGTCACCTAACAGCACGATCTCTGAAGCTAGATGGGGGGCGATCAATTCACAAATGGTGTCCAGGGCACAGCTGGGAGCGGAGGGGGGGTCGATAGCAGGCAGCAACAGTGAGAGACTTATTTCTGGAGAGGTACATTTTTTAAATTAGAAGTTCAAACTGTTTGGGTATAGACCTGGAAAGTATGACAGAACTTTGCAGGCTCTCTCTGCAGTAGATTGCAACTCCTCCCCCTTTGGCAGTTCTATCTTGACAGAAAATGTTATAGCTGGGTATGGAAATCTCAGAATTGTTGGTGGCCTTCCTAAGCCAGGATTCAGACACGGCAAGGACATCAGGGTTGGCAGAGTGTGCTAAAGCAGTGAGTAAAACAAACAGGGAGGAGGCTTCTGATGTTGACATGCATGAAACCAAGGTTTTTTCGATCACAGAAGTCAACAAATGAGGGTGCCTGGGGACACGCGGGGCCTGGGTTTACCTCCACATCACCAGAGGAACAGAGGAGGAGTAGGATGAGGGTACGGCTAAAGGCTATCAAAACTGGTCGCCTAGAGCGTTGGGGACAAAGAATAAAAGGAGCAGATTTCTGGGCATGGTAGAATATATTCAGGGCATAATGTGCAGACAGGGGTATGGTGGGGTGCGGGTACAGCGGAGGTAAGCCCAGGCACTGGGTGATGATAAGAGAGGTTTATCTCTGGATAAGCTGGTTATAATGGGTGAGGTCACCGCATGTGTGGGAGGTGGGACAAAGGAGGTATCATGAGCCTAATTCTGTTGCTCGTCCTTCTCCCTGGAGTGTGCACTCGTACAGAACACCTACCTACCTCATGGATTTCAGAGGATCCAAACTTAATGTATGTTGTTTGTGTTGTTATGAACAGAACATCGACGCCTCCAATGTGAGTAGTTTAACACATGATAAAACGAGATACGATCTCTGCACGGCTGTCAGTAGAAGAACAAGTCATTTTTCTAATCAGAATCACACATCTTCTAACCTGAACCCAACAGCCTTTCACCAAATCAGAGAGAACGGAAACTAAGACACCCCTGACTCTGGTCTGGCCTGCTCTGCTGACACAGAAGAAAACAAGCCTCATTCAGGAGCAGTGTGTGTGTCTAAGAAAGAACAAGAGAGAGAGAGAGAGAAGGTAATGGGAGTGTGTATATGCAGGTGGCATGATGTTTACTATAAGCACCCTTTATTTGTGCCAGTCTGAAAATGCCATACATGCTTGACAATACAGACAGGACAAACTTGGTGTACAGGTTTTAAAAGTTGCTCTAAACAGGCTCACTTCTGGGGACATTTTTCTCATCCTTTTATGGGGGGGGAAACAATTGGCTCTCTTTCTGTTGTTATTCCTATGACAGAGGTTGGTTTGCCCCGGCCGGACCGGACCAGAGCAGGCCAGGCCAGAGCAGGCCAGACCAGAGTCAGGGGTGGAAAGGGAAGTAAGTGTCAGGGGAATCGAGACACATAATGGAATCTGGAAATGAACAAAGCACAAGCTCCTGATTTCAAAACAAAGAGAATGGAATATGTTCCGGGATTCCTCCAATGGCATTGAGGAGAACACCACATCAGTCACTGGCTTTATCAATAAGTGCATCGATGACGTCGTCCCCACAGAGACCGTACGTACATACCCCAACCAGAAGCCATGGATTACAGGCAACATTCGCACTGAGCTAAAGGGTAGAGCTGACGCTTTCAAGAAGCGGGACTCTAAACTGGAAGCTTATAATAAATCTCGCTATGAGCTCCGATGAACCAGCAAACAGGCAAAGCGTCAATTCAGGACTAAGATCGTACAACACCGACGTGTGGCAGGCTATTACAGACTACACAGGGAAGCACAGCCGAGAGCTGCCCACTAACACGACCCTACCCTACCAGACGAGCTAAATTACTTCAATGTTAGCTTCGAGGCAAGTAACACTGAAACATGCATGAGAGCATCAGCTGTTCCGGACGACTGCATGATCACACTCTCTGCAGCCGATATGAGTAAGACCTTAAAACAAGTCAACATTCACAAGGCCGCTGGGCCATACGGATTACCAGGAAGTGTACTGTGAGCATGCGCTGACCAACTGGCAAGTGTCTTCACTGACATTTTCAACCTTTCCCTGTCTGAGTCTGTAATACCAACATGTTTCAAGCAGACCACCATAGTCCCTGTGCCGAAGAACACTAAGATAACCTGCCTAAATGACTACCGACCCGTAGCACTCACGTCTGTAGGCATGAAGTGCTTTGAAAGGCTGGTCATGGCTCACATCAACACCATTATCCCTGAAACCCTAGACCCACTCCAATTTGCATACCGCACCAACAGATACACAGATGACGCAATCTCTATTGCATTCCACACTGCTCTTTCTTACCTGGACAAAAGGAACACCTACATGAGAATGCTATTCATTGACTACAGCTCAGCGTTCAACACCATAGTGCCCTCAAAGCTCATCACTAAGCTAAGGACCCTGGGACTAAACACCTCCCTCTACAACTGGATCCTGGACTTCCTGACGGGCCGACCCCAGTTGGTAAGGGTAGGAAACAACACATCCACCACGCTGATCCTCAACACGGAGGCCCCTCAGGGGTGCGTACTCAGTCCCCTCCTGTACTCCCTGTTTACTCATGACTGCACTGCCAGGCACGACTCCAACACCATCATTACATTTGCAGATGACAACAGTGGTAGGCCTGATCACCGACAATGATGAGACAGCCTATAGGGAGGAGGTCAAAGACCTGACCGTGTGGTGCAAGGACAACAACCTCTCCCTCAACATGATCAAGACAAAGGAGATGATTGTGGACTACAGTAAAAGGAGGCCCGAGCACACCCCCATTCTCATCGACAGGGCTGTACACCTGGTGACCTGGTCAGCGTGTACTTCGCCCGGCCCGCCACAGGAGTCCCTAATGCGCGATGAGGCAAGGATATCCCTGCTGGCCAAATCTTCCCTAACCCGGGAGATGCTGGGCCAATTGTGCGCCGCCCCATGGGTTTCCCGGTCGAGGCCGGCTGCGACAGAGCCTGGGCTCTAACCCAGACCGAGCACACCCCCATTCTCATCAACAGGGCTGTAGTGGAGCAGGTTGAGAGCTTCAAGTTCCTTGGCGTCCACATCACCAACAAACTAACATGGTCCAAGCACACCAAGACAGTCCTGAAGAGGGCACAACAAAACCTATTCCCAATCAAGAGACTGAAAAGATTTGGCAGAGGTCCTCAGATCCTCAAAAGGTTTTACAGCTGCACCAACGAGAGCATCCTGACGGGTTGCATCTCACAGCCTGGCATGGCAACTGCTCGGCCTTAGACCGCAAGGCACTACAGAGTTTAGTGCGAATGGCCCAGTACATCACAGGGGCCAAGCCTCCTGCCACCGAGGACCTCTATACCAGGTGTTGTCAGAGGAAGGCCCTGAAAATAGTCAAAGACTAAAGCCACCCCAGTCATAGACTGTTCTCTCTGCTACCGCATGGCAAGTGGTAGCGGTGCGCCAAGTCTTGGTCCAAGAGGCTTCTAAAACAGCTTCTACCCCCAAGCCATAAGACTCCTGAACATCTAATCAAATGGCTACCCAGACTACTTGCATTGCCCACCCCCCCTTTCTACTTTCTACGCTGCTACTCTGCTATTATCTATGCATAGCCACTTTAATAACTCTACCTACATGTACATAATTACCTACATTTCCTCAACATACCGGTGTCCCCCGCACATTGACTCTGTAACGGTACCCCCCTGTATATAGCCCCACTATTGTTATTTACTGCTGCTCTTTAATTAATTTGTTATTCTTATCTCTTACTTCTTTAGGGATTTTCTTAAAACTGCATTGTTGGTTAAGGGCTTGTAAAGTAAGTATTTCACTGTAAGGTCTAACCTGTTGTATTCGGCGCATGTGACAAATACAATTTGACTTGATAGAGGGAGTGACAATGTTTGTGTGCGTGTGTGTGTGTGTGTGTGTGTGTGTGTGTGTGTGTGTGTGTGTGTGTGTGATAGAGAATCTGCTTTATGTGCAACAGCTAACTTCATCATTGCTTGTAAAACACTGGGCTTTTAAACAAGTAGACAATGTCCTGTGTCAGCTAGGACAATAATGCCTGGGCAGAGGCTTTTTTCCATAGCTAATAACCTCTCTTTGATCGATTTCAACTGAATGACGTTAAAGATCATAGTATCTGTACCACACACACACGGTCCTGAAGTTGTACCTCTGTGTGGAAGCGTCTGCGTTCGCTGCGGCCCTGCCTGGCTCCTGTCCTCCCAGCCTCCTCCACCTCCATCCTCTCTGGATTCTCCAGCTCCAACGCCTCCAGCTTCTCTATCACCCCAGATCGGCTGGAACACACAGGGTGTGTAGGTCAGAGGTGGAGGGTAGAGGTCAGAGGTGAAGGATAGAGATGAAGAGTAGAGGTCAGAGGTGAAGGGTAGAGGCCAGAGGTGAAGGGTAGAGGATAGAGATGAAGAGTAGAGGTCAGAGGTGAAGGGTAGAGGCCAGAGGTGAAGGGTAGAGGTCAGAGGTGAAGGGTCAGATGCCTTTATTTGAACTTTCATTACATCTTCATTCTTCCTGTGGATTAAAGAAATGGATACAGCGAAAGAGAATTCCTTCTCAGTGGAGAGAATAAAACTACTTTATTGGATAGTGCAGCTTTGTGTGTGTGTGTGTGTGTAGGGTGGGGGGGTTGTTCACCAAGTAAACATTACATAATCCACATGAATATAAATGAATATTACAATACACTGCTACATGAAACTGATTAACAGACATGATGACATTGAGAAGGACAGGCTCCTACTCCTGTGACCGTGTTCAAACTTCCACAAACACACACAGATACACCGACAGCCTTCCTCCTTACACAGATACACCGACAGCCTTCCTCCTTACACAGATACACCAACAGCCTTCCTCCTTACACAGATACACCGACAGCCTTCCTCCTTACACGGATACACCGACAGCCTTCCTCCTTACACAGATACACCGAGCCTTCCTCCTTACACAGATACACCGACAGCCTTCCTCCTTACACAGATACACCGACAGCCTTCCTCCTTACACAGATACACCGACAGCCTTCCTCCTTACACAGATACACCGACAGCCTTCCTCCTTACACAGATACACCGACAGCCTTCTTCCACACAGATTTCTTTTGACGCTCTCTTTTGATAAGGAGAATAATTAATTTACGGGGAGCAAGAGTCGCTTTACGGGGAGCGAGCGACCGGTACTGGGCCGTTCGCAATACCCTTTGTAGTTGCCGTACCAGGCAGTGATTCAAACAGTCAGGATGCTCTCCATGTTGCAGCTGTAAAACCTTTTGAGGATCTGAGGACCCATTCCAAATCTTTTCAGTCTCTTGAGGAGGAATAGGTTTTGTTGTGCCCTCTTCACGACTGTCTTGGTGTGCTCGGACCATGTTAGTTTGTTGGTGATGTGGACGCCAAGGAACCGTCGATGAGAATGGGGATGTGCTCGGTCCTCCTTTTCCTGTAGTTCACAATGATCTCCTTTGTAGCCTCCCGGGAGGCGCAGTGGTCTAAGGCACTGCATTGCAGTGCTAGCAGTGCCACCAGAGACTCTGGGTTTGAGCCCAGGCTCTGTCGCAGCCGGCCGCGACAGGGAGGCCCATGGAGCGGTGCATAGTTGGCCCTGCATCTCCAGCGTCGTCCGGGTTCGGGAGGGTTTGGCCGGCAGGGATATCCTTGTCTCATCGCGCACTAGCAATTCCTGTGGCGGGCCGGACGCAGTGCACGCTGACCAGGTCGCCAGGTGTACGGTGTTTCCTCCGACACATTGGTGCGGGTGGCTTCCAGGTTAAATGTGCATTGTGTCAAGAAGCAGAGCGGCTTGGTTGGGTTGTGTTTCGGAGAACGCATGGCTCTTGACCTTCACCTCTCCATAGTCCGTACGGGAGTTGTAGCGATGAGACAAGACTGTAACTACTACCAATTGGATACCACGAAATTGGGGAGAAAAAAGGGGGTTAAAAAAAGAAAGATCTCCTTTGTCTTGATCACGTTGAGGGAGAGGTTGTTGTCCTGGCACCACATGGTCAGGTCTCTGACCTCTTCCCTATAGGCTGTCCCATCGTTGTCGGTGATCAGGCATACCACTGTTGAGTCATCAGCAAACTTAATGATGGTGTTGGAGTCATGCCTGGCAATGCAGTCATGAGTGAACAGGGAGTACAGGAGGGGACTGAGCATGCACCCCTGAAGGGCCCCTGTGTTGAGGATCAGCTTGGCGGATGTGTTGTTACCTACCCTTACCATCTGGGGGTGGCCTATCAGGAAGTCCAGGATCTAGTTGTAGAGGGAGGTGTTTAGTCCCAGGATCCTTAGCTTAGTGGTGAGCTTTGAGGGGACTATGGTGTTGAACGCTAAGCTGTAGTCAATGAATAGCATTCTCACGTAGGTGTTCCTTTTGTCCAGGTGGGAAAGGGCAGTGTGGAGTGCAATTGTGATTGCATCATCTGTGTATCTGTTGGTGCGGTATGCAAATTGGAGTGGGTCTAGGGTTTCTGGGATAATGGTGTTGATGTGAGCCATGACCAGCCTTTCAAAGCATTTCATGGCTACAGACGTGAGTGCTACGGGTCGGTAGTCATTTAGGCAGGTTACCTTAGTATTCTTGGACATAGGGCCTATGGTGGTCTGCTTGAAACATGTTGGTATTACAGACTCAGACAGGGAGAGGTTGAAAATGTCAGTGAAGATACTTGCCAGTTGGTTAGCGCATGCTCGCAGTACACGTTCTGGAAATCTGTCTTGTGAATGTTGACCTGTTTAAAGGTCTTACTCACATCGGCTGCGGAGAGTGTGATCACACAGTCGTCCGGAACAGCTGATGCTCTCATGCATGTTTCAGTGTTACTTGCCTCGAAGTGAGCAGCTATTTACCTCGTCTGGTACGCTCGTGTCACTGGGCAGCTCTCAGCTGTGCTTCCCTTTGTAGTCTGTAGTAGTTTACAAGCCCTGCCATAATCGAAGAGCATCGGAGCCGGTGTTGTACGATTCGATCTTAATCCTGTATTGACGCTTTACTTGTTTGATGGTTCATCAGAGGGCATAGCAGGATTTCTTATAAGCTTCCAGTTTAGAGTCCCGCACCTTGAAAGTGGCAGCTCTACCGTTTAGCTCAGTGCGAATGTTGCCTGTAATCCATGGCTTCTGGTTGGGGTATGTACGTACAGTCAATGTGGGGACGACGTCATTGATGCACTTATTGATAAAGCCAGCGACTGATGGTGTACTCCTCAATGCCATCGGAAGAATCCCGGAATATATTACAGTCTGTGTTAGCAAAACAGTCCTGAAGTTTAGCATCTGCTTCATCTGACCACTTTTTTATAGACCGAGTCACTGGTGCTTCCTGATTTAATTTTTGCTTGTAAGCAGGAATCAGGAGGATAGAGTTATGGTCAGATTTGACAAATGGAGGGCGAGGAAGAGCTTTGTACGCGTCTCTATGTGTTTAGTAAAGGTGGTCTAGAATATTTCCCCCTCTGGTTGCACATTTACCATGCTGATAGAAATTAAGTAAAACTGATTTAAGTTTCCCTGCATTAAAGTCCCCGGCCACTAGGAGCGCCGCCTCTGGATGAGCGTTTTCCTGTTTTCTTATGGTGGAAAACAGCTCATTGAGTGTTAGTGCCAGTCTTGGTCTGTGAACAGCTACGAAACATACAGATAAATTATCTAGGTAGATAGTGTGGTCTACAGCTTATTATGAGATACTCTACCTTAGGCGAGCAAAACCCTGAGACTTCCTTCGATATCGTGCACCAGCTATTGCTTACAAATATGCATAGGCCCCCGCCCCGTGTCTTACCAGAGGCTGCTGTTCTGTCCTGCCGATAGAGTGTATAACCCGCCAGCTGTATGTTCTTAAATGACGTCGTTCAGCCACGACTCGGTGAAACATAAGATATTACAGTTTTTAAATGTCCCGTTGGTAGGATATATGCGTTTTCAGTTCGTCCCATTTATTTTCCAGTGATTGAACGTTAGCTAGCAGAACGAAGGGCAGATTAGCCACTCATCGCCTGATCCTCACAAGGCATCCTGATCTCTTTCCGCGAAACCTACGTTTCCTTTTCCAGCGAATCACAGGGATCTGGGCCTGGTAGGGTGTCTGTAGTATATCCCTCGCATTCAACTCTTTGATGAAGAACTCCTCATCCAGTTTGAGGTGAGTAATCCCAGTTCTGATGTCCAGAAGCTCTTTTCGGTCATAAGAGACGGTAGCAGCAACATTATGGACAAATCAAGTTACGAACAACGCGTAAAAACAACCAAAATAGCATGGTTGGTTAAGAGCTGATAAGACGGCAGCCATCTTTGGCACCGGAGGGTAGGGCTCATTCTCTTGGTTTATATGAGCTGTTCTTGCCATAATATGGACTTGGTCTTTCACCAAATAGGGCTATCTTCTATATACCACCCCAACCTTGTCACAACACAACTGATTGACTCAAACACATTAAGGGAAGAAATTCCACAAATTAACTTTTAAAAATGCAAACCTGTTAATTGAAATGCATTCCAGGTGACCTAATGAAGCTGGTTGAGAGAATGCTAAGAGTGTGCAAAGCTGTCAAGGCAAATGGTGGCTACTTTGAATCATCTCAAATATAAACTTTGCAAATTTGTAGTAACTGTTTTGGTTACTACATGATTTCATTTGTGTTATTTAATAGTTTGATGTTTTCACTACTATTCTACAATGTAGAAAATAGTAAAACTAAAGAAAAACCCTGGAATGAGTAGGTGTATCCAAACCTTTGACTGGTACTGTAATTCAGTACTAAAGTGCTAGTTGGCTGCTGGGTTCCAGAGTGACAGCGTTTCCAAATTAAACCAAATGGACCGTCAGTCTACTGGACATCCCTGCACTGCCCTTGCCCTGCCCTCTCTCTGCCCTGCCCACTCTCTCTGCCCTGCCCAGCCCACTCTCACTCTCTGCCCAGCCCACTCTCTCTCTCTCTGCACACTCTCACTTTCACTCTGCCCACTCTCTCTCTCACTCTGCCCACTCTCTCTCTCACTCTGCCCACTCTCTCTCTCACTCTGCCCACTCTCTCTCTCACTCTGCGCACTCTCGCTCACTCTGCCCACTCTCTCACTCACTCTGCCCACTCTCTCACTCACTCTGCCCACTCTCTCACTCACTCTGCCCACTCTCTGCCCACTCTCTCACTCTCTGCCCACTCTCTTACTCTCTGCCCACTCTCTCACTCTCTGCCCACTCTCTCACTCTCTGCCCACTCTCTCACTCTCTGCCCACTCTCACTCTCTGCCCACTCTCACTCTCTGTCCACTCTCTCTGCCATGCCCTCGCCCTGCCCTCTCTCTCTGCCCACTCTCTCTGCCCTGCCCTCGCCCTGCGCTCTCTCTCTGCCCTGCCCTCGCCCTGCCCTCTCTCTCTTCCCTGCCCTCGCCCTGCCCTCTCTCTCTGCCCTCCCCTCGCCCTGCCCTCTCTCTCTGCCCACTCTCTGCCCTGCCCTCGCCCTGCCCTCTCTCTCTGCCCTGCCCTCGCCCTGCCCTCTCTCTCTGCCCTCGCCCTGCCCTCTCTCTCTGCCCTGCCCTCGCCCTGCACTCGCCCTGCCCTCTCTCTCTGCCCTGCCCTCGCCCTGCCCTGCCCTCGCCCTGCCCTCTCTCTCTGCCCTGCCCTCGCCCTGCCCTCTCTCTCTGCCCTGCCCTCTCTCTCTGCCCTGCCCTCGCCCTGCCCTCTCTCTCTGCCCTGCCCTTGCCCTTCCCTCTCTCTCTGCCCTGCCCTCGCCCTGCCCTCGCCCTGCCCTCTCTCTCTGCCCACTCTCTCTGCCCTGCCCTCGCCCTGCCCTCTCTCTCTGCCCACTCTCTCTGCCCTGCCCTCGCCCTGCCCTGCCCTCTCTCTCTGCCCTGCCCTCTCTCTCTGCCCTGCCCTCGCCCTGCCCTCTCTCTCTGCCCACTCTCTCTGCCCTGCCCTCGCCCTGCCCTCTCTCTCTGCCCACTCTCTCTGCCCTGCCCTCGCCCTGCCCTCTCTCTCTGCCCTGCCCTCTCTCTCTGCCCTGCCCTCGCCCTGCCCTGCCCTCTCTCTCTGCCCACTCTCTCTGCCCTGCCCTCGCCCTGCCCTGCCCTCTCTCTCTGCCCACTCTCTCTGCCCTGCCCTCGCCCTGCCCTGCCCTCTCTCTCTGCCCTCTCTCTCTGCCCTGCCCTCGCCCTGCCCTGCCCTCTCTCTCTGCCCACTCTCTCTGCCCTGCCCTCGCCCTGCCCTCTCTCTCTGCCCACTCTCTCTGCCCTGCCCTCGCCCTGCCCTCTCTCTCTGCCCTGCCCTCTCTCTCTGCCCTGCCCTCTCGTTTCTCTTTTCCTTTCAGGACTAGTTTTGGATGAGGAGGGTGGGGGTTGGATCTGGGAGGGAAAGGATGAAGCACACCCGTGCGTGTGTGTGTGACCTCTTGAACCTTTCCTAGAACAGAGTCATGAACGGATGATGAGCGAATGGAAAGTACAAAACCTGTTTATTCAGGATGTTTATGTTGAGCCTCAGCCCTGATAAAACCACAGGGAAAGATGACTAGCAATAATCAACATAGTTCATTCCCATGTGAAGTATACTGGGAACTGTGGAACGCAGACATTCACACATCTTATACTGTCTGGATTACACCAAACACAGCCTTTTCCTCGAGGACAGAGTCTGTGTATTGACACAGATGTGTTGGTGGGGGGGGATGTCACAAAGCTGTGTGTGTTTAGCAGCAGAGACCATGTATCTTGCTGCCGTTATGGGATTCTCTACAGATGTCCTTCTGCTAGTCTAACCCAGCAGTCAGACAGTCCACTAACCTGGTTACCAGCCTATGTCAGTACCTGATTAACAGATACAGCTTTACCTCGACGAATATATCCCAGGTAAACAACAGTGATTGCGGTCAGGATCACCTCCTCTCTGAACTAAGACAGGACAGACAGTCAGGATCACCTCCTCTCTGAACTAAGACAGGACAGACAGTCAGGATCACCTCCTCTCTGAACTAAGACAGGACAGACAGTCAGGATCACCTCCTCTCTGAACTAAGACAGGACAGACAGTCAGATTCACCTCCTCTCTGAACTAAGACAGGACAGACAGTCAGGATCACCTCCTCTCTGAACTAAGACAGGACAGACAGTCAGGATCACCTCCTCTCTGAACTAAGACAGGAAAGACAGTCAGATTCACCTCCTCTCTGAACTAAGACAGGACAGACAGTCAGATTCACCTCCTCTCTGAACTAAGACAGGACAGACAGTCAGGATCACCTCCTCTCTGAACTAAGACAGGACAGACAGTCAGGATCACCTCCTCTCTGAACTAAGACAGGACAGACAGTCAGATTCACCTCCTCTCTGAACTAAGACAGGACAGACAGTCAGGATCACCTCCTCTCTGAACTAAGACAGGACAGACAGTCAGGATCACCTCCTCTCTGAACTAAGACAGGACAGACAGTCAGGATCACCTCCTCTCTGAACTAAGACAGGACAGACAGTCAGATTCACCTCCTCTCTGAACTAAGACAGGACAGACAGTCAGGATCACCTCCTCTCTGAACTAAGACAGGACAGACAGTCAGATCACCTCCTCTCTGAACTAAGACAGGACAGACAGTCAGGATCACCTCCTCTCTGAACTAAGACAGGACAGACAGTCAGATTCACCTCCTCTCTGAACTAAGACAGGACAGACAGTCAGGATCACCTCCTCTCTGAACTAAGACAGGACAGACAGTCAGGATCACCTCCTCTCTGAACTAAGACAGGAAAGACAGTCAGATTCACCTCCTCTCTGAACTAAGACAGGAAAGACAGTCAGATTCACCTCCTCTCTGAACTAAGACAGGAAAGACAGTCAGATTCACCTCCTCTCTGAACTAAGACAGGACAGACAGTCAGGATCACCTCCTCTCTGAACTAAGACAGGACAGACAGTCAGGATCACCTCCTCTCTGAACTAAGACAGGACAGACAGTCAGGATCACCTCCTCTCTGAACTAAGACAGGACAGACAGTCAGGATCCTCCTCTCTGAACTAAGACAGGACAGACAGTCAGATTCACCTCCTCTCTGAACTAAGACAGGACAGACAGTCAGGATCACCTCCTCTCTGAACTAAGACAGGACAGACAGTCAGGATCACCTCCTCTCTGAACTAAGACAGGACAGACAGTCAGGATCACCTCCTCTCTGAACTAAGACAGGACAGACAGTCAGATTCACCTCCTCTCTGAACTAAGACAGGACAGACAGTCAGATCACCTCCTCTCTGAACTAAGACAGGACAGACAGTCAGGATCACCTCCTCTCTGAACTAAGACAGGACAGACAGTCAGGATCACCTCCTCTCTGAACTAAGACAGGACAGACAGAACTAAGACAGGACAGACAGATCACCTCCTCTCTGAACTAAGACAGGACAGACAAGACAGAACTAAGACAGGACAGATCAGGATCACCTCCTGAACTCTGAACTCTGAACTAAGACAGGACAGACAGTCAGATTCACCTCCTCTCTGAACTAAGACAGGACAGACAGTCAGATTCACCTCCTCTCTGAACTAAGACAGGACAGACAGTCAGGATCACCTCCTCTCTGAACTAAGACAGGACAGACAGTCAGGACCTCCTCTCTGAACTCACAGTCTCCTCTCTGAACTAAGACAGGACAGACAGTCAGGATCACCTCCTCTCTGAACTAAGACAGGACAGACAGTCAGGATCACCTCCTCTCTGAACTAAGACAGGACAGACAGTCAGATTCACCTCCTCTCTGAACTAAGACAGGACAGACAGTCAGGATCACCTCCTCTCTGAACTAAGACAGGACAGACAGTCAGGATCACCTCCTCTCTGAACTAAGACAGGACAGACAGTCAGGATCACCTCCTCTCTGAACTAAGACAGGACAGACAGTCAGGATCACCTCCTCTCTGAACTAAGACAGGACAGACACAGTCAGATTCACCTCCTCTCTGAACTAAGACAGGACAGACAGTCAGGATCACCTCTCTCTCTGAACTAAGACAGGACAGACAGTAAGGATCACCTCCTCTCTGAACTAAGACAGGAAAGACAGTCAGATTCACCTCCTCTCTGAACTAAGACAGGAAAGACAGTCAGATTCACCTCCTCTCTGAACTAAGACAGGAAAGACAGTCAGGATCACCTCCTCTCTGAACTAAGACAGGACAGACAGTAAGACAGGACAGACAGTCAGATCACCTCCTCTCTGAACTAAGACAGGACAGACAGTCAGGATCACCTCCTCTCTGAACTAAGACAGGACAGACAGTCAGATTCACCTCCTCTCTGACTAAGACAGGACAGACAGTCAGGATCACCTCCTCTCTGAACTAAGACAGGACAGACAGTCAGATTCACCTCCTCTCTGAACTAAGACAGGACAGACAGTCAGGATCACCTCCTCTCTGAACTAAGACAGGACAGACAGTCAGATTCACCTCCTCTCTGAACTAAGACAGGACAGACAGTCAGGATCACCTCCTCTCTGAACTAAGGCAGGACAGACAGTCAGGATTCACCTCCTCTCTGAACTAAGACAGGACAGACAGTCAGGATCACCTCCTCTCTGAACTAAGACAGGACAGACAGTCAGATTCACCTCCTCTCTGAACTAAGACAGGACAGACAGTCAGGATCACCTCCTCTCTGAACTAAGACAGGACAGACAGTCAGGATCACCTCCTCTCTGAACTAAGACAGGACAGACAGTCAGGATCACCTCCTCTCTGAACTAAGACAGGACAGACAGTCAGGATCACCTCCTCTCTGAACTAAGACAGGACAGACAGTCAGGATCACCTCCTCTCTGAACTAAGACAGGACAGACAGTCAGGATCACCTCCTCTCTGAACTAAGACAGGACAGACAGTCAGGATCACCTCCTCTCTGAACTAAGACAGGACAGACAGTCAGGATCACCTCCTCTCTGAATAAGACAGGACAGACAGTCTCCTCCTCTCTGAACTAAGACAGGACAGACAGTCAGATTCACCTCCTCTCTGAACTAAGACAGGACAGACAGTCAGATCACCTCCTCTCTGAACTAAGACAGGACAGACAGGATCACCTCCTCTCTGAACTAAGACAGGACAGACAGTCAGATTCACCTCCTCTCTGAACTAAGACAGGACAGACAGTCAGGATCACCTCTCTGAACTAAGACAGGACAGACATGCATACAGGGGACAGTTGGTTGAACAGACGGGTAGACACCTCTTCTCAGGAATGAACACGGCCTCTCTCTGAACTAAGACAGGACAGACGGACGGACAGGCAGGCAGACTCACCTCTTCTCAGGACTGAAAATGGCCTCTCTCTCCTCACCAGGACTCCTCACTCTGCTCCTCTTTTCTGCCTTCCTGGCCTCGGCCTCCAGCCTCCTGGACCGTGGAGTATCATGGTGCCCTCCCAGGACCAGCCCTAACCGCCCTGCCAGGTGGCTCTCTGTGCTGGCCACCGTGTTGCCGCTTGCGTCGGAGTCCAGCGAGCTGACCGAACCGCTGATGTGGGAGCCGTTGGACAGCAGGGAGCTGCCAGAGGGAAAGGGGTCGCTGGGGAGTGGGGACAAGCAGCGAGGGACTCCGCCCAGGCTGGAGCAGGAGCCCGTAGGAGACAGGAGGACGTGGTGGGCGAGAGGGACCGAGCCGTGGAGGCCACTTCGGTCCACCTCGTCACCGTTGACTGAGCCGGAGTCTGAGCCACGGGCCACGGAACCACAGTCACCTGGAAAGGGGTTGGGGTGGAAGGTCAAAGACAGACAGATGATCTCTCCATTGGAATGTTATAATATTTCACAGCTGTGTTGCTTGCTAACAGCATTCCAATCCCTTCAGATATATCTGATGCAGCACCTACACTAGAGATGGGGACCATGGGGCTAGATGTGTACTGTACCATGGTTCCTCCATACCTGTAGAGGGCTGTGGTGAGCCCAGCCTGGGGAGGTCAGGAGCAGGCCACAAGGCCACCCCCTCGGCCTCTCTGTGGCTCAGCTCCTCCTGCCAGATGATGGAGCTGGAGTCCGGAACGTTCTCCGAGCCCCCCTCGGGGATACCTGATCCCTTCACAGCCATTTTAGCTGGTCCTGGCTCCTGAGAAGTGGTGGGCTCCACCTTGCGTTTCTTCTTCTGGTTCTGCTTGTTAGTCCTGGGATAAACCACCAGCTGTTCAGTCCAGCTGGACAGAGAGAGAGGAACAGAATGTTAGTCAGGGTCCTGGGATAAACCACCAGCTGTTCAGTCCAGCTGGACAGAGAGAGAGGAACAGAATGTTAGTCAAGGTCCTGGGATAAACCACCAGCTGTTCAGTCCAGCTGGACAGAGAGAGAGGAACAGAATGTTAGTCAGGGTCCTGGGATAAACCACCAGCTGTTCAGTCCAGCTGGACAGAGAGAGAGGAACAGAATGTTAGTCAGGGTCCTGGGATAAACCACCAGCTGTTCAGTCCAGCTGGACAGAGAGAGAGGAACAGAATGTTAGTCAGGGTCCTGGGATAAACCACCAGCTGTTCAGTCCAGCTGGACAGAGAGAGAGGAACAGAATGTTAGTCTGGGTCCTGGGATAAACCACCAGCTGTTCAGTCCAGCTGGACAGAGAGAGAGGAACAGAATGTTAGTCTGGGTCCTGGGATAAACCACCAGCTGTTCAGTCCAGGACATAGAGAACACACACACCAGACACACACTTACCCATTGATGATCTCTTTGTTCTCCCCTCGTATAAAGTACTCCTGCTCAGGAGTGATGATACAGAGAGCGTTCTTCTGGCCCGTCTTGGGCTCGGCGTCGATGACGTCAGTACACAGGTTCAAATTCACCGTTCCCTGAGGAAGAGTGCTCGACTGGAGGGGGAAGAAGAGACAAACAATATTCAGCCACAGATAGCGGCCAACATGACAGTTTGTAGACCAGGGAAAATTCAAGCAGAACAAGACTAGAACCAGGACAATGATGAGAGGTTACTGCCCTGAAGCAAACTGGGAAGTACAGATTACATCTGACTAGTTCCTCTCAACAGCCGCAGAGGAAACTACAACTTCTGATAGGTTCAATGATCTCAGTCTGTGACAGGTGGGTTCTAGATCTCAGTCTGTGACAGGTGGGTTCTAGATCTCAGTCTGTGACAGGTGGGTTCTAGATCTCAGTCTGTGACAGGTGGGTTCTAGATCTCAGTCTGTGACAGGTGGTGTTCTAGATCTCAGTCTGTGACAGGTGGGTTCTAGATCTCAGTCTGTGACAGGTGGGTTCTAGATCTCAGTCTGTGACAGGTGGGGTTCTAGATCTCAGTCTGTGACAGGTGGGTTCTAGATCTCAGTCTGTGACAGGTGGGTTCTAGATCTCAGTCTGTGACAGGTGGGTTCTAGATCTCAGTCTGTGACAGGTGGGTTCTAGATCTCAGTCTGTGACAGGTGGTGTTCTAGATCTCAGTCTGTGACAGGTGGGTTCTAGATCTCAGTCTGTGACAGGTGGGTTCTAGATCTCAGTCTGTGACAGGTGGGTTCTAGATCTCAGTCTGTGACAGGTGGGTTCTAGATCTCAGTCTGTGACAGGTGGGTTCTAGATCTCAGTCTGTGACAGGTGGGTTCTAGATCTCAGTCTGTGACAGGTGGTGTTCTAGATCTCAGTCTGTGACAGGTGGGTTCTAGATCTCAGTCTGTGACAGGTGGGTTCTAGATCTCAGTCTGTGACAGGTGGGTCCTAGATCTCAGTCTGTGACAGGTGGGTTCTAGATCTCAGTCTGTGACAGGTGGTGTTCTAGATCTCAGTCTGTGACAGGTGGGTTCTAGATCTCAGTCTGTGACAGGTGGGTTCTAGATCTCAGTCTGTGACAGGTGGTGTTCTCGATCTCAGTCTGTGACAGGTGGTGTTCTAGATCTCAGTCTGTGACAGGTGGTGTTCTAGATCTCAGTCTGTGACAGGTGGGTTCTAGATCTCAGTCTGTGACAGGTGGTGTTCTCGATCTCAGTCTGTGACAGGTGGTGTTCTAGATCTCAGTCTGTGACAGGTGGTGTTCTACATCTCAGTCTGTGACAGGTGGGTCCAAGATCCCAGTCTGTGACAGGTGGGGTTCTAGATCCCAGTCTGTGACAGGTGGTGTTCTCGATCTCAGTCTGTGACAGGTGGGTCCAAGATCTGTCTGTGACAGGTGGTGTTCTCGATCTCAGTCTGTGACAGGTGGGTTCTAGATCCCAGTCTGTGACAGGTGGGTTCTAGATCCCAGTCTGTGACAGGTGGGTTCTAGATCTCAGTCTGTGACAGGTGGGTTCTAGATCTCAGTCTGTGTCTAAGGGCAACTTCTATCCGGAGCTGCTATATAACAGATAAGACTGTTTGTTGTTGTCCCTCCCTCTCACACAGAGAGAGGACGTGTATGATGGGCTTATCAGGCCCTACTAAGGTCACACCACCATTATCCAGAGTTCATGACAATGGGGGAAATTCATTCAGTATGTGTGTGATGTGTGTGTGTGTGTGTGTTACTGCTAATGTTCATGTGTGGGTCTGCATATGTGCATATGTTGAGGGGCACAATTCATCCCGGTTTCAACTCGTGACCTCATAATACCCAGAAAACCCTAGAACTCCCCCTGAACCCCAGCATGGGTTCTCTAGTTCAGTGTGAGTCCTGTCCTGCTGTTACCAGACCCTGACAGTACCGTAGCCTGTCTGTTACCAGACCCTGACAGTACCGTAGCCTGTCTGTTACCAGACCCTGACAGTACCGTAGCCTGTCTGTTACCAGACCCTGACAGTACCGTAGCCTGTCTGTTACCAGACCCCTCAGTGACGTAGCCTGTCTGTTACCAGACCCTGACTCAGTCTGTCTGTTACCAGACCCTGACAGTACCGTAGCCTGTCTGTTACCAGACCCTGACCCAGCCTGTCTGACAGACCCTGACAGTGCCGGTCTGTCTGTTACCAGACCCTGACAGTACCGTAGCCTGTCTGTTACCAGACCCTGACAGGGTTCTGTCTGTTACCAGACCCTGTGACGTAGCCTGTCTGTTACCAGACCCTGACAGAACCGTAGCCTGTCTGTTAACAGACCCTGACAGTACCGTAGCCTGTCTGTTACCAGACCCTGACAGTACCGTAGCCTGTCTGTTACCAGACCCTGACAGTACCGTAGCCTGTCTGTTACCAGACCCTGACAGTACCGTAGCCTGTCTGTTACCAGACCCTGACAGTACCGTAGCCTGTCTGTTACAGACCCTGACAGGGTTCTGTTACCAGACCCTGACAGTCCGTAGCCTGTCTGTTACCAGTGACAGGTGGGTTCTGTTACCAGACCCTGACAGAGGAGGGGGACTGGGAGAGACAGTAGTGGGTCTCCAGATCTCAGGAGGGGGACTGGGAGAGTGAGAGGAGGGGGACTGAGAGAAGAGGGAGGGGGACTGGGAGAGAAAGAGAGAGAGGAGGGGGACTGGGAGAGAAAGGAGGGGGACTGGAGAGAGAAAGAGAGAGAGGAGGGGGACTGGGAGAGAAAGAGAGAGAGGAGGGGGACTGAGAGAGAAAGAGAGAGAGGAGGGGGACTGGAGAGAAAGAGAGAGAGGAGGGGGACTGGGGGACTGGAGAGAGAAAGAGAGAGAGGAGGGGGACTGGGAGAGAAAAGAGAGAGAGGAGGGGGACTGAGAGAGAAAGAGAGAGAGGAGGGGGACTGGGAGAGAAAGAGAGAGAGGAGGGGGACTGGAGAGAGAAAGGAGGGGGACTGGAGAGAGAAAGAGAGAGAGGAGGGGGACTGGGAGAGAAAGAGAGGAGGAGGGGGACTGAGAGAGAAAGATCCAGAGGAGGGGGACTGGGAGAGAAAGAGGGAGAAGGGGGACTGAGAGTAGAGAAAGGTGTGAACTGAGAGAGAGAGAAAGGAGGGGAACTGAGAGTGAGAGAGAGAGGAGGGGGACTGAAGAGAATGGAGGGGGACTGAGATGTGCATAGGGGAACTTGAGAGAGCAGGGGGAAGAGAGAGAAAGGAGGGGGACTGGGAGAGAGAGAAAGGAGGGGAACTGAGAGAGAGATAAAAGGAGGGGGACTGGGAGAGAGAGAAAGGAGGGGAACTCCCCTGAGAGAGAGAGAAAGGAGGGGTTCTGGGAGAGAGAGAAAGGAGGGGAACTGAGAGAGAGAGAAAGGAGTTCAGAAAGGAGGGGTCCTGGAGGGGGACTGAGGGGGACCCTGAGAGAAAGGAGGGGAACTGTTACCAGACCCTGACAGAGTACCGAGAAAGGAGGGGGACTGAGAGAGAGAGAGAGAGAAAGGAGGGGGACTGAGAGAGAGAGAAAGAGGGGACTGACAGAGAAAGGAGGGGGACTGAGAGAGAGAGAAAGGAGGGGGACTGAGAGAAAGGACCCTGAGAGAGAGAGAAAGGAGGGGGACAGAGAGAAAGAGAGAGAGTAAAGGAGGGGGACTGAGAGAGAGAGAAAGGAGGGGGTCTGAGAGACCCTGACAGAGAGAGAGAGAGAAAGGCCTGAGAGAGAGAGAAAGGAGGGGGACTGAGAGAGAGAGAAAGAGGGGAACTGAGAGAGAGAGAAAGGAGGGGGACAGAGAAAGGAGGGGGACTGACTGAGAGAGAGAGAAAGGAGGGGAACCAGACCCTGACAGAGAGAAAGGAGGGGGACTGAGAGAGAGAGAAAGGAGGGGGTCTGTTACCAGACCCTGACAGAGAAAGGAGGGGGACTGTCTGTTACCAGGAGGGGGACTGGGAGAGAGAGAAAGGAGGGGGACAGAGAGAGAGAGAAAGGAGGGGGACGGAGGGGGACTGTCTGAGAGAAAGGAGGGGGACTGGGAGAGAAGAGAGAGAGAGGAGGGGGACAGAGAGAGAGAGAAAGGAGGGGAACTGAGAGAGAGAGAAAGGAGGGGGACTGAGAGAGAGAGAAAGGAGGGGAACTGAGAGAGAGAAAGGAGGGGGACTGAGAGAGAGAGAAAGGAGGGGGACTGAGAGAGAGAGAAAGGAGGGGGACAGAGAGAAAGAGAGAGAGGAGGGGGACTGGGAGAGAAAGAGAGGAGGGGGACTGAGAGAGAAAGGAGGGGGACTGGGAGAGAGAGAAAGGAGGGGGACAGAGAGAGAGAGAAAGGAGGGGGACAGAGAGAGAGAGAGAAAGGAGGGGGACAGAGAGAGAGAGAGAGAGGAGGGGGACTGAGAGAGAGAGAAAGGAGGGGGACTGAGAGAGAGAGAAAGGAGGGGGACTGAGAGAGAGAGAAAGGAGGGGGACAGAGAGAAAGAGAGAGAGGAGGGGGACTGGGAGAGAAAGAGAGAGAGGAGGGGGACTGAGAGAGAGAGAAAGGAGGGGGACTGGGAGAGAGAGAAAGGAGGGGGACAGAGAGAGAGAGAAAGGAGGGGGACAGAGAGAGAGAGAAAGGAGGGGGACAGAGAGAAAGAGAGAGAGGAGGGGGACTGGGAGAGAAAGAGAGAGAGGAGGGGGACTGAGAGAGAGAGAAAGGAGGGGGACTGGGAGAGAGAGAAAGGAGGGGGACAGAGAGAGAGAGAAAGGAGGGGGACAGAGAGAGAGAGAGAGAGGAGGGGACTGAGAGAGAGAGAAAAGGGGGACTGAGAGAGAGAGAAAGGAGGGGGACTGAGAGAGAAAGGAGGGGGACAGAGAGAGAGAGAAAGGAGGGGGACTGAAGAGAGAGAAAGGAGGGGACAGAGAGAGAGAGAAAGGAGGGGGACAGAGAGAGAGAGAAAGGAGGGGAACTGAGAGAGAAAGAGAGAAAGGGGGACTGAGAGAGAGAGAAAGGAGGGGGACTGAGAGAGAGAGAAAGGAGGGGGACAGAGAGAAAGAGAGAGAGGAGGGGGACAGAGAGAGAGAGAAAGGAGGGGAACTGAGAGAGAGAGAAAGGAGGGGGACTGAGAGAGAGAGAAAGGAGGGGGACAGAAAGAAGAAAGGAGGGGGACAGAGAGAAAGAGAGGAGGAGGGGGACAGAGAGAGAGAGAAAGGAGGGGGACAGAGAGAGAGAGAAATAGGGGGACTAGAGAAAGGAGGGGAACTGAAGAGAGAAAGGAGGGGGACTGGAGAGAAAGAGAGAGAGGAGGGGGAAGAAAAAGAGGAGTCCCCTCACCAGCTGGACTGGGAGAGAAAAGAGAGAGGAGGGGACTAACCTGTTCTACTAACAGGGGACTGAAGCCTCAGGGGACTCAGAGAGAGGAGGGGGACTGGGAGAGAAAGAGAGAGAGGAGGGGGACTGGGAGAGAAAGAGAGAGGAGGGGTTCTGTGAACACACTGAAGGAGGGGACTCATCCAGCTGGTCCTGAGGGGACTAACCTGTTCTACTGGGAGAGAAAGAGAGAGGAGGGGGACTGGGATCCAGAGAGAGGAGGGGGACTGGGAGAGAAAGAGAGAGGAGGGGGACTGGGAGACTAAGAGGAGGGGGACTGGGAGAGAGAAAGAGAGAGGAGGGGGACTGGGAGTCCCCTCATCCAGGGGGACTGGAGAGAGAAACTAACCTGTTCTACTAGACACAAAGAAGAGGAGGGTCCCCTCATCCAGCTGGTCCTGGGAGTTCACTAAGGAGGGTTCTACTAACACACTGAGGAGGGGGACTCAGAGAGAAAGAGAGAGGAGGGGGACTGGGAGAGAAAGAGAGAGGAGGGGGACTGGGAGTTCACTAACCTGTTCTACTAACACACTGAAGCCTCAGTCCCCTCATCCAGCTGGTCCTGGAGAGAGAAAGAGAGAGGAGTTCACTAACCTGTTCTACTAACACACTGAAGCCTCAGTCCCCTCACCAGCTGGAGAGACTAAAGAGAAGAGGAGGGGTCCTGAGGGGACTAACCTGTTCTGGGAGAGAGAAAAAGAGAGAGGAGGGGGACTAAGGAGGGGGACTGAAGGGGGCCTGGAGAGAGAGAAAGGAGGGGAACTGAGAGAGAGAGAAAGGAGGGGACTGGAGAGAGAAAGAGAGAGAGGAGGGGGACTGAGAGAGAAAGAGAGAGAGGAGGGGGACTGGAGAGAGAGAAAGGAGGGGAACTGAGAGAGAGAGAAAGGAGGGGGACTGAGAGACTAACACAGAGGAGGGGGACTGAGAGAGAGAGAAAGGAGGGGGACCCTCAGAGAGAGGAGGGGACCAGAGAGGAGGGGGACTGGAGAGAGAAAGAGAGAGAGGAGGGGGACTGGAGAGAGAAAGGAGGGGGACTGAGAGAGAGAGAAAGGAGGGGGAACTAAGGAGGGGGACTAGAGAAAGGAGGGGGACTGAAGGGGGCCTCAGAGAGAGAATCCAGCTGGTCCTGGAGAGAGAAACTAGGGGGACCTGAGAGAAAGGAGGGGGACTGAGAGAGAAAGAGAGAGAGGAGGGGGACTGAGAGAGAGAGAAAGGAGGGGGCCTCAGTCCCTGCTCACCAGCTGGTACTTAGGTTTAAAAATAAGCCTGTTCACCTTAAATGAGGCAGTGAACACTGAAAGCTCAGTCACCCTCACCAATTCAAATTGGAAATACCTATTTAAATTTGGCTAAAACTGTTCTCACTAACCAATTGAAGCCTCAGTCCCTTCACCAAATCCAAAGCTGGTCCTGGGGCATGCAGTTCAGAATTAGGCCAATATTCACTAATTAAAAACTCAAAAAAGAGCAACAGTTTTGAAACTGACCCCCTGTCAGTCCCCTCATCCAGCTGGTCCACCAGCTGGTCCTGAGTTCACTAACCTGTTCTACTAACACACTGAAGCCTCAGTCCCCTCATCCAGCTGGTCCTGAGTTCACTAACCTGTTCTACTAACACACTGAAGCCTCAGTCCCCTCATCCAGCTGGTCCTGAGTTCACTAACCTGTTCTACTAACACACTGAAGCCTCAGTCCCCTCACCAGCTGGTC
This sequence comes from Oncorhynchus masou masou, assembly GCF_036934945.1. Taxonomy (NCBI): domain Eukaryota; kingdom Metazoa; phylum Chordata; class Actinopteri; order Salmoniformes; family Salmonidae; genus Oncorhynchus; species Oncorhynchus masou. Next base: position 71,391,790 of record NC_088229.1, read on the forward strand.
CTGAGTTAACTAACCTGTTCTACTAACACACTGAAGCCTCAGTCCCCTCATCCAGCTGGTCCTGAGTTCACTAACCTGTTCTACTAACACACTGAAGCCTCAGTCCCCTCATCCAGCTGGTCCTGAGTTCACTAACCTGTTCTACTAACACACTGAAGCCTCAGTCCCCTCATCCAGCTGGTCCTGGGGCTGAGTTCACTAACCTGTTCTACTAACACACTGAAGCCTCAGTCCCCTCATCCAGCTGGTCCTGAGTTCACTAACCTGTTCTACTAACACACTGAAGCCTCAGTCCCCTCATCCAGCTGGTCCTGAGTTCACTAACCTGTTCTACTAACACACTGAAGCCTCAGTCCCCTCATCCAGCTGGTCCTGAGTTCACTAACCTGTTCTACTAACACACTGAAGCCTCAGTCCCCTCATCCAGCTGGTCCTGAGTTCACAAACCTGTTCTACTAACACACTGAAGCCTCAGTCCCCTCATCCAGCTGGTCCTGAGTTCACTAACCTGTTCTACTAACACACTGAAGCCTCAGTCCCCTCATCCAGCTGGTCCTGAGTTCACTAACCTGTTCTACTAACACACTGAAGCCTCAGTCCCCTCATCCAGCTGGTCCTGAGTTCACTAACCTGTTCTACTAACACACTGAAGCCTCAGTCCCCTCATCCAGCTGGTCCTGAGTTCACTAACCTGTTCTACTAACACACTGAAGCCTCAGTCCCCTCATCCAGCTGGTCCTGAGTTCACTAACCTGTTCTACTAACACACTGAAGCCTCAGGACCAGAACATCCGAACAATCAGGATAAACCAAATTACAACACAATCAAAACAAAACTACATTACTTATTGGGAAACACAAACACAAAGCAAAATGCAGTGCTATCTGGCCCTAAATCGACAGAACACCAAGGCTAAATATTTGACCATGGTTACTGATCAAAACTTTAGAAAAACCTTGACAAAGTACAGGCTCAGTGAGCACAGCCTTGCCATTGAGAAGGGTAGACACAGGAAAACCTGGCTCTCTGTAAGAGGAAAAGCTGTGCAACCACTGCACCACAGCAGAACCTGAGACGGAGCTGCATTTCCTGACAAAATGTAAAAAATATAAAACAATTAGAGAGTGTCATTTCTCCAAATTTTCAAAGAGCTCTCTGATGAGGATAGGCTACCCGTCCTGTTGGGGGAGGATGCAGAGAGCTGTGGGTTGGCAGCGCACTACAGACAGACAGACAGAGACAGAGAGGAGGTTAACTGCCTTGCTCAGGGGAACAGTGGGTTAACTGCCTTGCTCAGGGGAATAGTGGGTTAACTGCCTTGCTCAGGGGAATAGTGGGTTAACTGCCTTGCTCAGGGGAGCAGTGGGTTAACTGCCTTGCTCAGGGGAGCAGTGGGTTAACTGCCTTGCTCAGGGGAACAGTGGGTTAACTGCCTTGCTCAGGGGAACAGTGGGTTAACTGCCTTGCTCAGGGGAACAGTGGGTTAACTGCCTTGCTCAGGGGAACAGTGGGTTAACTGCCTTGCTCAGGGGAACAGTGGGTTAACTGCCTTGCTCAGGGGCAGAATGACAGATTTTTAGCTTGTCAGCTCGCGGATTCGATCCAGCAACCTTTCAGTTACTGGCCAAACGCTCTAACCACTAGGCTATCTGCCGCAGTCCATGTGCTGTAGTGGGTTTGATTTCAACAGATCCAATTTCATATCTTCCTATTGTGTCCTCCTTCTACGGGGCCGGCTATATTTATCTGCACAGAGGGAAATTATTAAAAGCTAACTGCTTTCTCAGACTCTCTGTGACACCGTTTTTATGAACTGAACACACAGAGAAGCAGCATTTTTCAGTGATACCAATTGCCCCACCGAAGACATTATTTTAACAGACTTTATATGGACAAGTAAAACTCAGAATAAAAAGGAATGTTTGACATCTTCATAAATCTGAGGGGGGGTTTTAACCTCTCAGCCTTGGAATTTTATCAACTCGCCACCAAGGGCTTTTACTTACAACATATTGTATCGTTAAATACATTGAAGAGGAACTATGGGTACATATTGAAGAGGAGACATGTTCATCCCCAGAGTATTTCCACGTTTCTATTTTGTAAAGATAAAGCTAAGAATAGGTGTGCAAAAATTCTGGTAAATTTCCCAAAAAATTCCCTGGTTTTCCAGAAATTCTGGTTGGAAGATTCATGGTTTTACAAGGGAATAAATCAGGAAATATGGGAATCCTCCAACCAGGATTTCTGGTAAACCAGGGAATTTCTGGAAAAGTTACCAGAATATTTGCAACACTATTCTAAGAATGTTAACAACTTGATAAGAGCACTATAACAATACGGAAGAACATGAAATTGATTCTACAAGAATGAATATCACTTCCTAAAAACACAACATTACGGAACAATCCTTAGATGATTTTCAGATTTCACCAATGCATTGGTCTACATAGAAAACTAAAAGGCATAGAAACTGTAAATGACGTGGTAACAGGAAATAAATGTATTTCCATGATAGAATTTAAAAGTAATTTGGGACTGAACAAAAATAGAAATGGAACATGAAACAATTTCAAAGATTTTACAGAGTTACAGTTCATTTAAGGAAATATGTCAATTGAAATAAATTAATTAGGCCCTAATCTATGGATTTCACATGACTGGGAATACAGATATGCATCTGTAGGGGTGTGGATGAGAAAAGCAGTCAGTATCTGGTGTGACCACCATTTGCCTCCTACAGCGTGACATCTTCTTCGCATAGAGTTGATCAGGCTGTTGATTGTGGGCTGTAGAATGTTGTCCCACTCCTCTTCAATGGCTGTGGGAACTTACTGGAATTTGGCAGGAACTGGAACACGCTGTCGTACACGTCGATCCAGAGCATCCCAAACATGCTCAAATGGGTGACATGTCTGGTGAGTACGCAGGCCATGGAAGAACTGGGACATGCTGTCGTACACGTCGGTCCAGAGCATCCCAAACATGCTCAATTAGTGAGTATGCAGGCCATGGAAGAACAGGGACATTTTTCCTTGCGACATGCATTATGCACATGTCTGGTGAGTATGAAGGTCATGGAAAAACTGGGACATTTTCAGTTTCCAGGAATTGTGTCCAGATCCTTGTGACATGGGGCCGTGCATTATGCTGAAACATGAGGTGATGGAGGAGGATGAATGGCACGACAATGGGCTTCAGGATCTAGTCACAGTATCCCTGTGCATTCAAATTGCCATCGGCAAAATGCAATTGTGTTCGTTGTCCCTAGCTTAAGCCTGCCCATACCATAACTCCACCACCACGGGGCACTCTGTTCCCAACGTTGACATCAGCAAACCACTCGCCCACACGACGCCATCTTGAAAAGGGGATTCATCGTTGAAGAACACACTTCTCCAGCGTGCCAGTGAAGGTGAGCATTTGCCCAGTGAAGTTGGTTACGAACCTGAATGATAGCCTAACTCATAAGTCATGTTGTAACCCATAGGCCTATATAATTAAGGTGGAGTACACCTACTCCATAAATCAGTCCTGGGCAACTCCAGTCCTCTGGGGCATGATTGGTGTCACACTTTCTCCCCATCCACCCCATCTAGCAAACACATCTGATTTAAACTGCATTTTTAACTGAAGATCATGATTAGTTGATTGTTGGAGTCAGGTGTGTTACCTGGGGCTGGGGGTAAGAGTGGGACCACCAATCACGCTCCCGAGAACTGGAGTTGCCCAGGCCTGCCATAAACCATCAATTCTTGTGGTTTTAATTGGATTTTTTTATTGCCCGGGCAGGTGGCAAGTAGTGTCAGAAACCACTGCCTGCTCTGCTCTGCTCTGGGGTGGGAGTGAAGCAGGAAGCTGCCGTTTTAAATGGCATATGTGCCTTGACATGTCACTGCCATCCCCTGTTGCATCACACACACTACTCCTATCTTCCTCCCGCAGGCAGACAGACTCACTACAGCTTCTCATCCCATCGGCTGAATACTGGGGTTAAATACCCCAGTCAGGATGATAACGACCAAACTATGAATTCAACACCTGGTGCAGAGGTCCCAGACCATAGGGAATCTTCAGGATGGTATCTCTTCCTGCTCTCTGTTGTAGCATTATGTCAGACAAAGTGTGGACTATGGAGAGAACTCGATGACCCAGTTTCCTCCTGGTCATTGACCCACTCCGGCCCAAGGTTTCTCAACAACTTATCATCAGGGACTGAGGAGCTGTAGACCGTCTTGGGAGGTCCGCTTAGATTGAAACTGGCCCTTCAGAACTGGTGTCAGTCAACTACCCAAGGGACTGGTTTGCAGCTACATCTCAGGGTTTGAGAAAACACTGCTAGCCTCTGTCTCTCACCGCATGGCATATGTCTCTCAAATGTACGACACATCCAATCCCATCTGATGTAGTAACATTACATTAGTCTACATTAGATCTGGGCGCCTGCAGTGTGTGGAATGTTTGGGTCTGGGGCATATCTGGCATTTCCGTGTGGTTTTGGGGTCTAATGTGCTCTCTCCCCCCCGTTAGTTAGTGGGAGCCTGCTGCATTTCACCAAATATGGGCAGTTTAGAGGAATGCGGTGCAGAGCCGAGACCTCGGAGCATCTCCTTGACCGTTCGTCTCCTCGTGGACTAAACTAGTCCAGCTCCAAGAAGACACTGCCCACTTGATTTTAACATCTTCAGTGAAATCTTCCCTTAAAGACCTTTTTATTTTACCTTCCCGTAACTATTTTGCTTATTTTATGCGTCACATGCAAAACAACCTCTTCTAGGGAAATATTACCTTCCAATCTGCTTTCTACGCACGTCAGGGTTCCATGGCAACAACCAACCTGCTCAACTGAATCATGACATAGTTAAATCATTCAAATCCATCCACCTAGAGTCCTGTGAGATGGTGTTATATTGACCAGGATTCATCAGCTTTAGAACATTTGATAAATGCTGCTCTGGTCATTGTTGCCGTTCCCACTAATCTCGTTGTGGCGTCCAGTTAACGTTCTCTCAGTGTCTAAAATACACACCATCTTTGTTTTATATAATGCCGAGGCATTCTAGCCTGACGTAGGTTCTCTCAGTGTCTAAAATACACACCATCTTTGTTTTATATAATGCCGAGGCATTCTAGCCTGACGTAGGTTCTCTCAGTGTCTAAAATACACACCATCTTTGTTTTATATAATGCCGAGGCATTCTAGCCTGACGTAGGTTCTCTCAGTGTCTAAAATACACACCATCTTTGTTTTATATAATGCCGAGGCATTCTAGCCTGACGTAGGTTCTCTCAGTGTCTAAAATACACACCATCTTTGTTTTATATAATGCCGAGGCATTCTAGCCTGACGTAGGTTCTCTCAGTGTCTAAAATACACACCATCTTTGTTTTATATAATGCCGAGGCATTCTAGCCTGACGTAGGTTCTCTCAGTGTCTAAAATACACACCATCTTTGTTTTATATAATGCCGAGGCATTCTAGCCTGACGTAGGTTCTCTCAGTGTCTAAAATACACACCATCTTTGTTTTATATAATGCCGAGGCATTCTAGCCTGACGTAGGTTCTCTCAGTGTCTAAAATACACACCATCTTTGTTTTATATAATGCCGAGGCATTCTAGCCTGACGTAGGTTCTCTCAGTGTCTAAAATACACACCATCTTTGTTTTATATAATGCCGAGGCATTCTAGCCTGACGTAGGTTCTCTGAGTGTCTAAAATACACACCATCTTTGTTTTATATAATGCCGAGGCATTCTAGCCTGACGTAGGTTCTCTCAAACACTTTCAGTAGGCCATGTTGTGGTATAATATGCAACGTATGCTCACATGTGGTTATCATCAACAACACATATGTGAAGCGTGGTAGTGAATTCTCTGGCGCTAAGTGAACCACATTTAGCATTGTCAGGTGGCTGGCTAATCAAGAACATCATGGTCTGGCATCTTTATCACTGGGAGAGAGAGGAGAGGACTGTACAGTGAGATATGGAGACAAAAGCTCCTCAGAAAGCTCTATGAAAGGCTGAGCAATAGAATAGAAGATCACTTCATCAAAAAGAGCGATATTAATGCTATGTTGTACAGAACCAGGAAGTAGACTATAGAGATATTAATGCTATGTTGTACAGAACCAGGAAGTAGACTATAGAGATATTAATGCTATGTTGTACAGAACCAGGAAGTAGACTATAGAGATATTAATGCTATGTTGTACAGAACCAGGAAGTAGACTATAGAGATATTAATGCTATGTTGTACAGAGCCAGGAAGTAGACTATAGAGATATTAATGCTATGTTGTACAGAACCAGGAAGTAGACTATAGAGATATTAATGCTATGTTGTACAGAACCAGGAAGTAGACTATAGAGATATTAATGCTATGTTGTACAGAACCAGGAAGTAGACTATAGAGATATTAATGCTACGTTGTACAGAACCAGGATATAGACTATAGAGATATTAATGCTATGTTGTACAGAACCAGGAAGTAGACTATAGAGATATTAATGCTATGTTGTACAGAACCAGGAAGTATACTATAGAGATATTAATGCTATGTTGTACAGAACCAGGAAGTAGACTATAGAGATATTAATGCTATGTTGTACAGAACCAGGAAGTAGACTATAGAGATATTAATGCTATGTTGTACAGAACCAGGAAGTAGACTATAGAGATATTAATGCTATGTTGTACAGAGCCAGGAAGTAGACTATAGAGATATTAATGCTATGTTGTACAGAACCAGGAAGTAGACTATAGAGATATTAATGCTATGTTGTACAGAACCAGGAAGTAGACTATAGAGATATTAATGCTATGTTGTACAGAACCAGGAAGTAGACTATAGAGATATTAATGCTACGTTGTACAGAACCAGGATATAGACTATAGAGATATTAATGCTATGTTGTACAGAACCAGGAAGTAGACTATAGAGATATTAATGCTATGTTGTACAGAACCAGGAAGTATACTATAGAGATATTAATGCTATGTTGTACAGAACCAGGAAGTAGACTATAGAGATATTAATGCTATGTTGTACAGAACCAGGAAGTATACTATAGAGATATTAATGCTATGTTGTACAGAACCAGGAAGTAGACTATAGAGATATTAATGCTATGTTGTACAGAACCAGGAAGTAGACTATAGAGATATTAATGCTATGTTGTACAGAGCCAGGAAGTAGACTATAGAGATATTAATGCTATGTTGTACAGAACCAGGAAGTAGACTATAGAGATATTAATGCTATGTTGTACAGAACCAGGAAGTAGACTATAGAGATATTAATGCTATGTTGTACAGAACCAGGAAGTAGACTATAGAGATATTAATGCTACGTTGTACAGAACCAGGATATAGACTATAGAGATATTAATGCTATGTTGTACAGAACCAGGAAGTAGACTATAGAGATATTAATGCTATGTTGTACAGAACCAGGAAGTAGACTATAGAGATATTAATGCTATGTTGTAAAGAACCAGGAAGTAGACTATAGAGATATTAATGCTACGTTGTACAGAACCAGGAAGTAGACTATAGAGGATTCTGTATTCTGTAGACATAAAGTGTATGTCCAGCAAGGAGGAAGATGGATATATACAGTTGGCCTATATAGGGTTTGGGGTCTATATAGGGGCTGGGGTCTATATAGGGGTTGGGGTCTATATGGGGGTTGGGGTCTATATAGGGGTCTATATAGGGGTCTATATAGGGGTTGGGGTCTATATAGGGTTCTATATAGGGGTTGGGGTCTATATAGGGGTCTATATAGAGGTTGGGGTCTATATAGGGTTCTATATAGGGGTTGGGGTCTATATAGGGGTTGGGGTCTATATAGTGGTTTATATAGGGTTCTATATAGGGGTTGGGGTCTATATAGGGGTTTATATAGGGTTCTATATAGGGGTTGGGGTCTATATAGTGGTTTATATAGGGTTCGATATAGGGGTTGGGGTCTATATAGGGGTTTATATAGGGTTCTATATAGGGGTTGGGGTCTATATAGGGTTCTATATAGGGGTTGGGGTCTATATAGGGGTTTATATAGGGTTCTATATAGGGGTCTATATTGGGGTTGGGTTCTATATAGGGTTCTATATAGGGGTTGGGGTCTATATAGGGGTCTATATAGGGGTTGGGGTCTATATAGGGTTCTATATAGGGTTCTATATAGGGGTCTATATTGGGGTTGGGGTCTATATAGGGTTCTATGTAGTGGTCTAGATAGGGGTTGGGGTCTATATAGGGTTCTATATAGGGGTCTATATTGGGGTTGGGGTCTATATAGGGTTCTATATAGGGGTCTAGATAGGGGTTGGGGTCTATATAGGGTTCTATATAGGGGTTGGGGTCTATATAGGGGTTTATATAGGGTTCTATATAGGGGTCTATATTGGGGTTGGGGTCTATATAGGGTTCTATATAGGGGTCTATATCGGGGTTGTGGTCTATATAGGGTTCTATATAGGGGTCTAGATAGGGGTTGGGGTCTGATCATGTTGATGATGAAGAATCCACTTCCATTTTCTCCTGACGTGTGCTGAACTCCCAAAATAACGTATCAGCAATATTTTGGTAGCGTTCCTATTCTAGGGACCCGGGGGGGGGGGGGGGGCACAGTGACGGTAAATAGTGGTCATTTTCCTGACCCCGTTTCCCAGTGCCGTTCCGGAGAGTTCCCTGGGCTGCAGATGAAAAGGCCGGAGGACAATGAGACCCACCGCGTCAGAGTAACCAGGGTAACAAAGAGAGGAAAACACTACGACAACCCAACGAACACGTGTCAGTTACACAATTGGGAGAAAAAATGGACGCACGCAAGAATAGACAACACACACACACACACATGGAAACTGGGATGTTTCCTCCCTTTGTCATCGCGTGGGGATCCATGATTACACGAAGATAATTATTCTGATTTCAAACATCTCATCTCCAGAAAGCAATCAAATACACACAAACACAGTGCCTTGGTCTTCATCTCAGCAGTCAAAAGCAGCGTCATCTCCTCTTCGTCGATTTGGATTGCAGAGAACTGATAAGTGGGTTAAGTGTAAAGCAGAGAGTCAGGGTTAGAAGCTGAAGGTCAGGGACTGAAGCAGCAGGGACAGTCAGGCAGAGTGTGTAAAGGCCTCTCACACAAGCAGCCTGATCTCCAGTATGATCAGCCAGTGGGGTTGGTCACCAGTGTCACATTCCCCAGTGACACGCAGACATGCACACACTCAACTGTAATGGACTTTCTCTAGTCTATGTTCTTCCGTTTCTTTCTTTCACAATACCTATTTTTCTACTAACCTTCCCCTCTCACACTCTGTTCTCTCTCACACTCTGTTCTCTCTCACACTCTGTTCTCTCTCACACTCTGTTCTCTCTCACACTCTGTTCTCTCTCACACTCTGTTCTCTCTCACACTCGGTTCTCTCTCACACTCGGTTGTCTCTCACACTCGGTTCTCTCTCACACTCGGTTCTCCCTCACCCTCGGTTCTCCCTCACAATGTTCCCTCTCTCTCACTCTGCTCTCTCTCTCTCACTCTGCTCTCTCTCTCTCACTCTGCTCTCTCTCTCTCACTCTGTTCTCTATCTCTCACTCTGTTCTCTCTCTCACTCTGTTCTCTCTCTCACTCTGTTCTCTCTCTCACTCTGTTCTCTCTCACTCTGTTCTCTCACCCCCTGTTCTCTCACCCCTTCTCCCTCCCTCCCTCCCTCCCTCCCTCCCTCCACCTCTGTCCACCTCCCTCCCTCCCTCCCTCCACCTCCCACTCTCCACCTCCCTCCCTCCACCACCTCCCTCCCTCCCTCCTCCACCTCCCTCCACCTCCCTCCCACTCTCCACCTCCCTCCCTCCCACTCTCCACCTCCCTCCCTCCCTCTCTCCACCTCCCCTCCCTCTCTCTCACACCTCCCTCCCTCCCTCCCCTCCACCTCTGTCCACCCTCCCTCCCTCCCTCCCTCCACCTCCCACTCTCCACCTCCCTCCACCACCTCCCTCCCTCCCTCCTCCACCTCCCTCCACCTCCCTCCCACTCTCCACCTCCCTCCCTCCCTCCCACCTCCCCTCCCTCCCTCTCTCCACCTCCCTCCCTCCCTCCCCTCTCCACCTCCCTCCCTCCCTCTCTCTCTCCACCTCCCTCCCTCCCTCCTTCCCACTCTCCACCTCCCTCCCTCCCTCTCCACCTCCCTCCCTCTCTCCACCTCCCTCCCTCTCCACCTCCCTCCCTCCCTCTCTCCACCTCCACTTCTCTCCCTCTCTCCACCTCCCTCCCTCCCACTCTCCACCTCCCTCCCTCCCACTCTCCACCTCCCTCCCACTCTCCACCTCCCTCCCACCCTCCACCTCCCTCCCTCCCTCCCCCCTCTCCCCCTCCCTCCCTCCCTCCCACTCTCCACTCCCTCCCACTCTCCACCTCCCTCCCTCCCACTCTCCACTTCTCTCCCTCCTTCCCACTCTCCACCTCCCTCCCACTCCCTCCCTCCCTCTCTCCACCTCCCTCCCTCTCCCTCCCTCCCTCTCTCCACCTCCCTCCCTCTCTCCACCTCCTTCCCTCCCTCTCTCCACCTCCTTCCCTCCCTCCCTCTCTCTCTCCACCTCCTTCCCTCCCTCTCTCCCACCTCCTTCCCTCCCCCTCTCTCCACCTCCCTTCCCTCCACCTCCCTCCCCCACTCTCCACCTCCCTCCCTCCCACTCCCTCCAACTCCCTCCCTCCACTCCCTCTCTCCACCTCCCTCCCTCCCTCCCACTCTCCACCTCCCTCCCTCCCTCCCTCCCACTCCCCTCCCTCCACCTCCTTCCCTCCCTCTCTCCACCTACTTCCCTCCCTCTCTCCACCTCCTTCCCTCCACTTCTCTCCCCCTCTCCACCTCCCTCCAATCCCTCTCTCCACCTCCCTCCACTCCCTCTCTCCACCTCCCTCCACCTCCCTCCACTCCCTCCCTCCCTCTCTCTCAACTCTAGTATTAGCCTGGTCAGGGACAAAGCTCATGCAAAATATTCGGGGCCCTCAGAATTTCCAGCACCAATGAGATTCAGGCAGACAGACATGGCTGTAAGCTATTTGAGCAAGGGATAAGAAGGAACTATGTAGGCTTATTTTATGAGGTTTCAGAGCATGACCTTTTTTCCCCCTTTCATGCTGAGTAGTAATCGAAACAGAGAGAGAAGGAAAGATTAAGTTGAGGAACTATTGCCCTTCTCAATGGATGTAAAAACAGACTGTGTTTACTTACTTTGAGAAGCTCCACAGTGATGGTGAGTTGAGACAATCACAAATACTATCAGACATTACCGTAACCAAACAAACATCGTAGATTAGAAACAATGGTAATTAACGGTAAAGTACTACTGGTGATAGAGGTGAGCCGTCCCTGAGGCCTCCGCAATGGACTAGTCCACTCAGACAGAGCCGTCCCTGAGGCCTCCGCAATGGACTAGTCCACTCAGACAGGCTTGAATCAGACAGGCGTGAATCAGAGAGGCGTGAATCAGAGAGAATCCAAGCAGGCTTGAATCAGAGAGGCGTGAATCAGACAGGCTTGAATCAGACAGGCGTGAATCAGAGAGGCGTGAATCAGAGAGGCGTGAATAAGACAGGCTTGAATCAGACAGGCGTGAATCAGACAGGCGTGAATCAGAGAGGCGTGAATCAGAGAGGCATGAATCAGAGAGGCTTGAATCAGACAGACGTGAATCAGACAGGCGTGAATCAGAGAGGCGTGAATCAGAGAGGCGTGAATCAGAGAGGCTTGAATCAGACAGGCGTGAATCAGACAGGCTTGAATCAGAGGCGTGAATCAGAGAGGCGTGAATCAGACAGGCGTGAATCAGACAGGCTTGAATCAGACAGGCGTGAGTCAGAGAGGCGTGAATCAGACAGGCTTGAATCAGACAGGCGTGAGTCAGAGAGGCGTGAGTCAGAGAGGCGTGAATCAGACAGGCGTGAATCAGACAGGCCATAATTATTTGGTATACATTTGCAACTGCTGGACTAAAACAAATCTTGGTCGACCAACAGCCTATCAACCAAACAATCAACTAAATGTGGTAGGCCCTACTTCCTCCATCAACATGGTTATGGTTCCTCGGCGTGAGGTTTACTCTGCGGTAGGCTGGGGTAGAGCTAGGTAGGCTAAAAGAGACAATAATGCTACCAAGTCATCTCTTTTTCCGGGCAGGCACCACCGATTACATCACCACTACACAGGCAGGCACCACTGATTACATCACCACAGGATTACATCACCACTGAATCAGGCAGGCACCACCGATTACATCACCACTACACAGGCAGGCACCACCATACATCACCACTACACAGGCAGGCACCACCGATTACATTACACAGGCAGGCACCACCGATTACATCACCACTAAACAGGCAGGCACCACAGATTACATCACCACAATACACAGGCAGGCACCACGATTACATCTCCACTACACAGGTTATGGCACCACCGATTACATCACCACTACACAGGCGTGCAGGTTTACATCACCACTGCGGTATCACCACTACAGGCTAAAAGAGACAATAATGCTACCAAGTCATCTCTTTTTCCGGGCAGGCACCACCGATTACATCACCACTACACAGGCAGGCACCACCGATTACATCACCACTACACAGGCAGGCACCACCGATTACATCACCACTACACAGGCAGGCACCACCGATTACATCACCACTACACAGGCAGGCACCACCGATTACATCACCACTACACAGGCAGGCACCACCGATTACATCACCACTACACAGGCAGGCACCACCGATTACATCACCACTACACAGGCAGGCACCACCGATTACATCACCACTACACAGGCAGGCACCACCGATTACATCACCACTACACAGGCAGGCACCACCGATTACATCACCACTACACAGGCAGGTCATTCAACCTACAAGGTCAATATGAAACACTACTCCTCCTTGTCAAATTGCCTCTGCTTGAAACCATAAGGCAAGACAGGCAGTGCCATAACCTGGTTACAGACACAGGTGAGAAGCTGTTAAGTTGTTAGGTAGCAAGTGGAAGTAGCGTGACGGCTTTGACAGATCCTTACCGATTCGTCCAGGGCGAAACGCAGGCAGCCATGTTCGTACAGCACAAAGAACCTCCGTTGCCATTTCTGTCGGGAGAGAGAGAAACAACGTTACTACATCTGAAGACGTGTCTAGGAACAGCCTATGATTTAATACTGTATGTCTGCAGGGAGAGAGAGGAAGCGTGTTGGGCTGAAACATCCCACCGGACTACTAGTGTGTAGTAACATACTGAGACAAGCTTCAAGATACAAGGGACGGCAGGTAGCCTAGCGGTTAGAGTGTAGGGACGGCAGGTAGCCTAGCGGTTAGAGTGTAGGGACGGCAGGTAGCCTAGTGGTTTAGAGTGGTGTAGGGACGGCAGGTAGCCTAGTGGTTAGAGTGGTTAGAGTGTAGGGACGGCAGGTAGCCTAGGGGTTAGCAGGTAGCCTAGTGGTTAGAGTGTTAGAGGGACGGCAGGTAGCCTAGTGGTTAGAGTGTAGGGACGGCAGGTAGCCTAGTGGTTAGAGTGTAGGGACGGCAGGTAGCCTAGTGGTTAGAGTGTAGGGAGGGAGCCTAGTGGTTAGAGTGTAGGGCCTAGTGGTTTAGGGACGGCAGGTAGCCTAGTGGTTAGAGTGTAGGGACGGCAGGTAGCCTAGTGGTTAGCACCAATAACCAGAAGGTTGCTAGATCGAATCCCTGAGCTGACAAAGTAAAAATCTGTCGTTCTGAACAAGGCAGTTAACCCACTGTTCCCCGGTAGACAGTCATTGTAAAATAAGAATTTGTTCTTAACCTACTTGCCTAGTTAAATAAAGGTTAAATTTAAAAAACGAATGACATGACGACACTGCAGTGGACCCTCAGGCCAACATCCACTGTATAAAAACACTACCGACGCAGGTTCAGAGTCCATTTCTCTGACTCTATTGATCATCAGTCTGTAGTGTTTCAAGCTCTTCCATTTCGCTCCGAACAAGATCTAGCTTCCTAAATGGATTTGAATAACCCGATGAAAACCTCCTGACGGTCCGCGTTCACTCATCCCCTCTCTCACTACAGGGTTCTGCTGCCTGGGGAATTGTGTTCGGCAGATGTTTATCATGTGACTACAGTGCTACGGAACAGCGAACATGCATACTAACCCATCCCCCACTTCATGTGAGCGTACACACACACACACACACACACCTCATGGGTGCTCTTACCCGGGATCTTTGCATGGGATTGCTGAAGTCTGTTCCCTCGGGGGCCAAGCACAGCCATCCGCCATAAATAGGTTTGGCCTGTAAAACACAAGAGAACAGAGCAATTTAGACGAGCATTAACATTGAAGGGGGAGGGGGAAAGCAGTGAGAGAGAAAGTCTGGGTGAATGAGAAGAGAGACCCTCAAGGCGAGGCCGTCTTAAAACCACACCGGTTAGCAAGCCTGTCAGAGTAATCAGCACCATTTGATGCTACAATCCACTGCCTTTCCGTTCAAATTGCTTCGATGAGTCTTGAATGAAGCTTTCTGTGTGAACAACAACAGTGCCTGCCTATTAATCTATATTCACCTCACGGAAGTTGTTTTGAGCCAAAAAAAAAACTTCTTGTTCCCAACGAAAACACAGAGAAGCTCCAAAGATGTGGAAACATAAACACGGAGACAGAGTTCCCACAGGGTCGAGGGGGAGAGACATTTCAAATGGGTGCTCTTTGTACTCTATTAAAAAACTCCTGTCTGTCTCTAATTTTGACTGTTAAACAATACCAAGAAGCAGCTGTCAGGCCCGTTGGGCTCCTTTTCCCACTCTGGCCCTTAAATTCCAGGCTAGCGTCTCCCCTGCAGCAGAGAAGTGTAGGATTATTACTCTGCGGGGGATTTTGACCATATTGCTAGCTTGCCTTGTTTCAGCTTGCGAAGACTGTCTGACTAATATGTCTACAGAGACAGGTAGATGAAGTGGTGCCTTTTAAAAAGGTGATAGGTGATTGAGGTAAACGCGTCAGGACATAGTCCTTAGACATCTGATAAGAAGAGTCTGGTGGCCTCCCGAGTGGTGCAGTGGTCTCAGTGCTAGCTGTGCCACTAGAGATTCTGGGTTAGAGAGTCCAGGCTATGTCGAGACCCATGGGGCGGCGCACAATTAGCCCGGCGTCGTCTGGGTCAGGGGAGGGTTTGGCCAGCAGGGATGTCCTTGTCCCATCGTGCACTAGCGACTCCTGTGGCGGGCCGGGTGCAGTGCACGCTGACACAGTCACCAGGTGTACAGTGTTTCCTCTGACACATTGGTGCGGCTGGCTTCCAGGTTAAGTGGGCATTGTGTCAAGAAGCAGTACGTCTTGGTGGGGTCGCGTTTCGGAGGACTCACGGCTCCCAACCTCCGGCTCTTCCGAGTCCGTACGGGAGTTGCAACAATGAGACAAGACTAACTACCAATTGGAAACCAGGAAATTGGGGTGAAAAAGGGGTACAAATGTTATTATATAATAAAAGAACAATCTGGCATTTAGACTGATGATTAGCATACACCAGACACGTTTCCTGTCCTCAGATCCTATATAGGGGTGGAAGACAGCCTAGCAATTAAGAGCGGTGGGACAGAAACCGAAAGGTCGCTGGTTCGAATCCCCGAGCCGATTCAGTTGTAAAACTATTCTATTATTATAGCTATATGGGCAATGTGATCAATAAATGAGGCCATACCACACAGGTAAGAGGTGTTTTATAGAATAGCAAACTATTTCTCCATTGGTTGAGAGACAATAACAGAGCGAGAAAGAGACTGACGGGAGAGAATGAGAGAGAGACAAAAGGAGAGGTAGGGAGAATGAGAGAGAGACAAAAGGAGAGGTAGAGAGAATGAGAGAGAGACAAAAGGAGTGGTCCTCCCGTTACCTTTCTTCCACATTGAACAGCTACATTACTACTCCACATTTTGAACAGCTACATTACTACTCCACATTGGACAGCTACATTACTACTCCACATTACTACTCCACATTGAACAGCTACATTACTACTCCACATTGGACAGCTACATTACTACTCCACATTGAACAGCTACATTACTACTCCACATTTTGAACAGCTACATTACTACTCCACATTGAACAGCTACATTACTACTCCACATTACTACTCCACATTGAACAGCTACATTACTACTCCACATTGAACAGCTACATTACTACTCCACATTGAACAGCTACATTACTACTCCACATTACTAATCCACATTGAACAGCTACATTACAACTCCACATTGACCAGCTACATTACTACTCCACATTGAACAGCTACATTACTACTCCACATTGAACAGCTACATTACTACTCCACATTGAACAGCTACATTACTACTCCACATTGAACAGCTACATTACTACTCCACATTGAACAGCTACATTACTACTCCACATTGAACAGCTACATTACTACTCCACATTACTACTCCACATTGAACAGCTACATTACTACTCCACATTGACCAGCTACATTACTACTCCACATTGAACAGCTACATTACTACTCCACATTGAACAGCTACATTACTACTCCACATTGAACCACAGAGGACGGCTACATTATTGTTTTACTGTTCTCACATGGTATGCATTTGTTGCATGGGAAATAAGGAGTGCTGTTACTGCCTCGTGGTCATTGAATTGTGTGGTAGGGTATCCATTAGCGGATTCTGGTGTGATTGATGTGGTGATGTCCCATTCCCTGGGGTCATTTCCCATTCCCTGGGGTCATTTCCCATTCCCTGGGGTCATTTCCCATTCCCTGGGGTCATGTCCCATTCCCTGGGGTCATTTCCCATTCCCTGGGGTCATTTCCCTCTCCCTGGGGTCATTTCCCATTCCCTGGGGTCATTTCCCATTCCCTGGGGTCATTTCCCTCTCCCTGGGGTCATTTCCCATTCCCTGGGGTCATTTCCCTCTCCCTGGGGTCATTTCCCATTCCCTGGGGTCATGTCCCATTCCCTGGGGTCATGTCCCATTCCCTGGGGTCATTTCCCATTCCCTGGGGTCATTTCCCTCTCCCTGGGGTCATTTCCCTCTCCCTGGGGTCATTTCCCATTCCCTGGGGTCATTTCCCATTCCCTGGGGTCATTTCCCTCTCCCCACCACTAGCTGTTCCACTCGAGTATCACTCCCACACCAAGGGACAGTCGAAAACAAGGGGGAGGGCTCAGGGAGGGGGTGGGGGGGTTATTGGGATTCAACACAACTCTCCATTTCCTCCCCACTGCAGACCAAGGGGCCCTTAATGACTGAAGGGGCTTCCTCTCTCCTCCACTCATTTCAGAGCCATGCTAAAAAGTCCATTCAAATGTACTGTGTAGTCCGATTGTCCACCTTACTCCTGCTAGCCAAGTAAAACCATTGCAGAGCCTTGGTCATTCTGGAATAGAAATGGAACGTATAGATCTAACATACATGATTCTAGACCATGTGGAATTCAGATCAATGTATGTGTATCCTAGAACTCTGGTCTCCACCGGTGAGTAACCTCTGGGAAACTCTGCTCCAGTTTCAAGCCCTACCCCGCACTTCCTTTCACAAGCTCTTCCTCTCCTTCCTCCCCCCAAACTCCTGCCCACACCACCACCTCCCCGAGTTCTCTTCCTCCCTCCAAACTCTTGCCATACCCCTGCTCCCACCACCTCCTCCCTGAGTTCTCTTCACCCTCCTTCCCTCTATACTCGTCTCCTACCACCTCTCCCAGACTGTTTCTGCTCACTCACTCACCCAGCCACCACCCTATCTCAAATCCCTCTGTCTATACCTCCATCACATCCCTGCCCCTCCATCTCTCCCTCCTCCCTGCCCCCCCACCATCTATCCTGAGTGTGTTGTCCCCCTCTCCGATGCCTCGGGAACTACAAGGCAGTGTAGCTCAGCGACAGTTATTAAGGGTTGTTTTCCTGGATCTAGGCTCTCTCCTCTCCCAAAAGAACATACAAAGTGCTCTCTCTCTGGCACACATCATCATATGAGCATGGAGGCATCTAGACCTAGGTCTACACGTCAGAGAAACAAGTCATTTTTCACACTAAACTAACTGCCAAAGATGGAATCTGCTTTGACGCCCCTCTCCTCCCACAGTTCCACCTTCCTCCCATCATTGCGGTGTATAACAAAGAGATTGTTTATATTGGATACTGTTCCTCCACATTCTGTTCCTTTTCCTTCAGATAACTTATCCATGTGGGCTAGGATTTTTTTTAAATTATCTTCTCAATGTTGCAATCGTGAGGGAGGTTTGATCAAATGACAGGAGTGAAAGATTGAGCTCAGCAACTCCCTTTTCCTTCATGTCTAGAATCAGATTCAAAATAACTTGTTTTTTTAATATAGGGTTCAAATTCAGTTAGACTAAACGAGAGCTTCTCTTGGAGTCATTCAGTGTTTCAACTTCATTAGGACAACATGGAAGCACCCCGACCTCTAGTCATATACTTTCTAGCAGCCCAGTGGAGGGAAGAGGAAACACCCTCCATGTTTCACTTATGATTACTACACTTCCACTTTCCTGCCATTTCCATTTGGTCCACTCATCTCAAAAGAAGTCATTAAATAATATGAGTGAGCAGATAGCCTACAGTCTTCAATAATGTTTACATTGTCTTGTCGAAAATGGCCGTCAATGTCATGGCTGGTTTCTCAGAATGGATTTGGGATAGAATGTGGTTCTTTTAAAGTATTGTTTTATTTTATGAAAGCAGGCCCAGCTAGCGTAGAAGATTTTTGTTTACGTTGTCAGGTTAAGATTCGTCCGGTATGAGACCAAGTCATTTCCAGCCTGTGTATATATATATATATATATATATATATATATATATAGAGAGAGAGAGAGAGAGAGAGAGAGAGAGAGAGAGAGAGAGAGAGACAGCGAACAGAAGCATCTTTGGCTCCACCTGTGACGTCATGAAGGACAGTCTAAACGGGATCCTTGGGACGTCCCAGCGTTGATGTCACCCCCATTGACGTTAGAAATTTAAAAATGGTTTGGTAAGTGTTAGGATTGGGTAAAGGTTATAGGTAAGGGTTATGTTTAGGGGTTAGGGGTTAGGGTTAGTGTATAGCCCTCCCAAGGATTCCGGATAGCACTAACCCGAGAGAGGAGGGCTGCATCTCAGGGAGATTAAGAAAGTGGTGTAAATCACTTTAAGATTCTATGCCTGACTCAGCAGTCCGGCTCAGAAGGGGTTAACCCCGCAGTAATCACAAGCAGGCCGTCACACACATCCTCACGCACAGTCTCTTCGGAGGAGAGGACCGCTTGCTGTTGTTGCTGTTCTTAGAGCCACGTTCAAGGGCCCATCTGGACGTCATCGCATGGGATCAATTACAGGATACAACCGAGACCAGCTAACGATCTGGAAGACAGATCTTCTCATTCACTACTTCGCTGACTGAAGGAAAAGGCGAGATAAGCTTCTTCTTTTTTGGACTGGAAACGTGTCATTGCAACCAAAGACTTGATGTGTCCTCAAGTCCACATACATGCCGACTTTGTGTGTGTACCTGAGTCTAGAGCTTCACATTTTCAGTTGTGTACCAACATCTTGAGGCAGGAGTGTAACGGTCCAGTGTAACGGTATTGGTACCAGACCCGGTCGGTACCTCTGGTCCGCACTGCGAATCGGATGAATACAGAAAAACAATCGATTTTTTTTTAAAGACACTATGCCTATAACGCTGCATTGTTTTGTTTTTTCATCTCACAGTTACTAGAGGCATACATCTCAAGACTATTCTGTTAAAACAACTAGAGTCAATATGCACATTGTAATCAAAAATGTGAATCTTAACTGGCCCATTTCAAAACGGTCCTTTTGTGAGGCGCAGCGGGGAACTAGTTGTGTATCATGGAGAGCGGTGGATAAACCAGGAGGATCTTCATCATCGGTTAAACCTCTAGTTTGGGAACATTGTGTCTTCCCAGTAGATTACAACAGCGAAGGGCATAGAGGGTATGTTGCCACTGCTCAACCAGAATAGCCTGTGCAGCTGCCAACACCTCAA
The DNA here is from genome assembly GCF_036934945.1 of Oncorhynchus masou masou. Classification (NCBI taxonomy): domain Eukaryota; kingdom Metazoa; phylum Chordata; class Actinopteri; order Salmoniformes; family Salmonidae; genus Oncorhynchus; species Oncorhynchus masou. The sequence goes on from NC_088229.1 coordinate 71,411,864, forward strand.
ATACTTAGACACATTTACACAGACACCGAAGCAAGATGAAAACACAAAAAAAAAATCAATAATAATAAACTTCTCCCCTCTGCATTCAAGCACCCCGTCCGCAGCCGATTCTGACCGGGCCAAATATAATTACTTTTTATTTCACCTATATTTAACCAGGCAAGTCAGTTAAGAACAAATTCTTATTTTCAGTGACGGCCTGGGAACAGTGGGTTAACTGCCTGTTCAGGGGCAGAACGACAGATTTGTACCTTGTCAGCTTGGGGGTTTGAACTCACAACCTTCCGGTTACTAGTCCAACGCTCTAACCACTAGGCTTCCCTGCCGCCCCAAGAAAGGTGGAGAGAAAGGTATGTTAATAGCCACGGATATGCGCACAATCTCAGTGGTTAAGAACAGGGGTTTTCAGCACCTTGTGAAAGTGCTCAAACCACGTTATAAACTTCTCCTTCTCGCACCCATTTCAATAAACAGGAAGTACCCCGCTCTATGTAAGCAAGCTAAAGTCAATGTTGTCAATGAGTTGGCCAATGAACCCGTGTTGCACTTGTCAGCAATCAAGTTTTCAAGATATGTAACTTTCAAAATACAGAAATCATCCCCTTATGATGCATAGCTGATGAGTAATTGTGTGTTTTCATTTAAGAAAGTCCAGTGTTGTTAATCCTTATGGTGCTCTTGTGTGATTTGACTTGGGATCATGCCTTATTCGACTGATGATCTTGTATGGAGTCAGGAATAACACCACTTTGGATTTTATTAAATAAACAAAACAACATTTTTGGCATTTCATTTTCCCGCTGTTCACTGAAACTGAACTGTGACCCCCGAAACCGCAGTAAGTACCAAACAATGGGTTTGGTGAACCACTACTCCCCTAATCTTGAGTCAGCTCAGCTGCAGAGAACCCACGGCCGGGGTCACATTCAGGAGGGCACCACCGTATTGTTTGCGTCCACAGATATCTGTGTGTGGCAGACAATGCCCCCGAGTCAGCTGGTGACCCTGCTTGCCAATGCCAGCCCTATGGGACAAGGGGATCGTTCAGGTCAATGTCTCCCAAATATTGGGTCAGGAACCATGATGGGTCAGCTGATTCCTCCTTTTGGATGGGTGGTGTGATTTGACAGTTATAAAATGTTATTTCTAACCAGAAGCTAGTCAAAAACCCTGGGTCATCCATCTATTCAAATCTAAAATGTTCATCTGTGGCTTTCCAGGATTGTCATATTATCACATCTTATTCCTACATTTGAACCAGTGGTTGATGATTGCGAGAAACACTGGTTCTTCCCATCAGAACCACACCTTAGTGTGTCAGGCTGAAGCAGGGTAAACAGTCACTGAATGAGGATACAGCCTGAATGTTACAAACACACACTATTGGCAATACGAAAGCTGATTAATAGACTTGAGGAATTCGCTACAGCCGCAATAACATCTGCTAAATATGATGTATGTGACCAAAAAAATTTGATTTGATTTTAGGATTTCAAAGTAGACAGCATGAAATAGGTCAACACTGTGTCACCGTTTTAAAACTCTGGTATAAAAACCTACAATACTATGCGAAGTTCCATTGCAAGTTTGACTAGCTAACTGTCTAATTCAATTATTACATAACCTGCCAGCAACAGCAAGCTCGACACGCCCAAATGGTTATATTGTAGCTAGATTAGCAACGAGTTGACGTTACAAGCACCTATGCTATAATGTGGCAACAGCACCACAATAACAACGCATTACCTGATTCAGATCTTGATCGGTCAAGAGATGCAACTCCCGTGGTTTGAAGCAATTCTGACATTTACTTTTATTGAAAATGTTCGCCTGGAATTTCCTGCAAGAGTTGTCTTTCGCCGTAGACATTGTATTTCGCCTCCGTTCACCGTAAAATGCAAACGTGAAAGAAAAAAAATAATGAAAAAAATGTAGACAGTGTTTAATTCCGTTGTTTTCTTTAGCTACGTTTATTTCATCCAATTTGGCACATGGTCCCAGCAATCCAATTGCATGATGATCCCAATAATAAGCGGTCTCGAGTTCACACACAATCCATATTCAAAAGGTCTTGTGTTGTTTAGTTTTACCCAATGTACATTATCCAATATTGACTGCTAGACGACACCATTCGTGTGCGTTATTCAGTCCATGGCCTGTATCCACAAAGGCAAGCAAGTAACAAGGTAGTTTTTGTTGTAATCGATAGTTAGCTAACTAGCCAATGTTATTGTGCGAACCACAAAAATAGAAATTGCAGTGTTAGCAGCCTCAAGCTCCAAGGTAACAGCTTCCATCGGGTGGTAACCTAAGTTACACCCATTGAAAGGGGGGGAAAAAAATCACAAAAGTGGAGGTAGCTGGCTAGCAAGCGCTAACTAGCTACACACGTAACAGTAACTCTGCGAAGTTTATCACGACTGTTTATTCACTGGCTAGCAAGCTGGGTAATAAAATCCTCTCGCCTAGCTAGGTATTTAGGTAGTGTGGAATACAAATCTTCTGCGTAATTAACTCCCCGCTGACACATAGTACTCAGACGAAGCGCTTCTTACACAATCATTGAAGCATACACGAGTTTTTCGGTTTTGGTTTCCATGGATAGCAGCGCCCCTGGGTTCATTTTTCTTCTTCTTTTTTTTTCTTCCGGGAGATCTCTTAACCAATGGGAGGGAGGTCGCGGACGCACAGATTTTCTGATGGAATTGTCATGGTATCTCGCGATACTTGCTCTACAACGCCATCTAGCTAGGGATGGGGATGCAACAATAACGAATAAACACGAGAATGTGTTTTTGCTTTGTGTTGGCCAATGACAGACTTTGAATTACCTGTCGTCCATATTGGTAATCCACAGAAGATGCAGTCCTCATAGAATGAAGTGAATTCTACATTATTTAAGTTAAATGTTTCAAGGACAAAAGTACATTTATTTTATGTATTTTGTTGTTGTTGTTGTAGTGGGGACAGTAACATTAATAATCTAAAAAAAAGTATAATTTAAGGAAAATGTATTTCTTAATGTTTTTAATCAAATGTTAATCTCACATAATATAACTGAATAGCATTATGCATTAAGGTGTTTGTAATCGATTAAACGTGGCAAAAACAAATGTTTTTCTATTGCTTCTAAAATCATTGTTACAACGATGGGACAGTAGTAAAATGGAGGAGTGGTGGCTTCGAAACAACGCCCCCTACTAGTCTTCTAGTATCTATAAACCATTGGCCACACGGAGAGCTCCAATGACCATTTGTGCCTCTGAAACGGATCTAGAATCAGATTTCTCTTCTGTTATCCCATCCTAAAGCCAACCCAGGATCAATAGCTAATGGAATAAGTACCAGGGACAAAACCAGTAGCGGTGCTTGGTAAAATCTCTGAGGAAGCCAAGCCAAGGCAGTAAAAAAGCCATATTACAACCTGCAACCTTGTAATAATTGTGTTGTTTGCTCTATAACCCATTAGTTCACACGCCACCGTGATATACAATAAGGCCGTGACAACAAAAAGACAATCACACAGTGGCGGAATAAATTCAACAACAGATACGTTTGTTTCATCACAAAACCAGAGAGCAACATCTGTCCGGTGACAAAGCAAATGCTGCATGTAAACAAGCAGTTATCACCTGCAGCATGGTTAAGCAAGTTAACGTTTTCAACACTAAACAACTACTGATTTAGAACCATGGAGTTACAGCAAGTCATCACAAAGACAACAGGAGCCCTGCCTCCGCTATACCAGCACCATTTCAACTTAAACTGCTTCAAGTTAGCATTCTAAAGCATTTTTCAACTGTGACACCATGTTGTCATATTTTATGCTGTCTGTCAACTTTGCCATCCTCAAGGCTATTAATTGATGGGCATCAACGTGTCTTCTGGGATTATAGCTCAGCTTTTCTGTTGCTGAACATGTAACATCCAATTTACACAGACATTCTTTCAATCCGATCCCAGATCTTTCACGTACCATTGTAATATTCCTACAGTCTAGTATCACAAGTCTGTCCTACTATCTGTGACGATAAGCAGAAGTACCGCACTCATTCGAAGGGTATGTGAAACACCCCACCCATCCTCGGTTTTTATAAAATGAATCGAATTGGTTTTCCCCCACACATCTTCAAATAAAGTTTTAGTATATTGAGATCGGACTGCCTTCTTAGTGGTTTTTCCACCACACTGTAAATTAGTCCTCAGATGTCAATGATAACCTCTGCATACAGAGGTAGCCTACTTGTTATCAACAAAGTCTGCATGCCCATAGTGAACCTCTAAAATAGATGTTGGGCCCTATATATGCCTACTAATAATGCGACAATCAACAAGGCACACAACTGTAGAATCTGTTCACATTGTTGTTCAATTATTTTGTTGATACAGTGTAGATGGAGTGCGATAAAGTAACATGTTTGGCATTTAGTTACACAGGTTGTCAGGACCCGGTTTCGAACCTGGGTCTCCGGAGTGAGAAACAGTCACTTAACCAACTGAGCCACGAATAGACAGCAGAACCCAGAAGATGAGGCAGACACAGCAGTACTTAAGACGGTGTATTTAATGAAGAAAAAATCCTAAAAATAAAAAATGGCAAAATCCAAAAGGTGGAAGGAAAAACACAAAAAGATCTAAAAAGAAACTCACCAAAAGTAAACTAAAACAAAAAAC